>NC_048915.1:1328323-1379030 GCF_011077185.1 Oxyura jamaicensis
GGGGGGGGGGGCCGGTGCGTGGCGGCCCCCCCGTGCCGCGCGTGGGCCGTGCGGGAGGCGGCGGCGGCGGCGGGGACCCGCGGCATTGTGCGGGCGGCTCCGCGCCCTGCGCCCCGGGGGGGGGGGCTGGGCCGCCCCTCGGCACCCGGCACCGGCACCGGCATCAGCACCGGCACCGGCACCGGCATCAGTATCGGCACCGGCACCGGCATCGGTATCCACACCGGCACCAGGACCAGGACCCACGCCGGTATCGGCACCAACATCAGAACCAGTCTTGCCACCAGCATCAGCACCGGCACCAGTATCCACACCAGTACCCACACCGGTATCGACACCGTCATCACCACTGACACCGGCGTCAGCACCTAGATCAGCACCGGCACCGCCATCAGCACCAGTACTAACACCGGCATCAGCACCAGGATCACCGCCAGCACCGGCATCACCACCAGTATCCACACGCCAACACCAGTATCAACACCGACGCCGGATCCTGCACGGCCCAGGTGAGCAGCTGCTGGGTGCTGGGTGCGGGTGCTGTGGGTGCAAGGAGGCCACGAGCCCAGGCTGGGTGCTGGCCCCCTCCGTGGCAGCACAGCAGGGCCAAGAGAGGAAGGAGAGGGGGGTGCTCAGGGCATGGTGGTGCTCTGGGGGCTGGGGGGATGAAAGTTTGCAGCAGGCTGTGGTGCTGAGCAGGGCTTGGTGGTGTCACTCAGGGCTCTGGTGGTGTCCCCCATCCTGCCCAGAGGCAGCGGTCAGGCGCTGAGCGAGGTTTGTCCATCCCAGGGCAGCACCTCGGGCCCATCCTGGCCCCGTCTCCCCCTCCTTGGTAGGTCCCGGGCTCATCACCGTCCCCTCTGCCCCTCTCCATCCTCGCCTCAGCTACCTCCAAGCCCCCTCCAAGCACCCCCGAACCCAGGCTGAGAGCAGGTTCCCCCCCTCGGGGACAGGGAGCCGGGGAGGCGCAGGCAGCGGGAGCGCTGGGACAGCCGGCGTGGGCTGAGCGCCGCTCCCCTGCTCATCCCACGCCTTCCCCTGGGCATCAAGGCATCCCCTGGGGACCAAGGGGTTTCCCCAGGGACAACCCCTCCTTGCTGCCTTCAGGGCAGCACTTTGGCAGGTTGCCCCCGTGACTGCTTGGATCGGGTCCCTTTGGCCCCCGGAGCTGGCTCCTGTCCCTTGGCTGGGTGGCAGTGCCACCGAGGGGGTGGCAGGGGCAGGACGGCTGCTTCGGCTGTCCCCTGCTCCCCCAAGGACTCACAGCCTGTGACCTTGGGGCTGTCCGCCGAGGGACACCTCAGCCCTTGCTGTCACGGGGGTGCCCTGCCTGCCCCAATCTGGGGTCGTCGGGAGGTGGTGGGGACATGGGGATGCTCAGGGGAGCGGTGGGAGGTGGCAGCACATCCCCTGCCGCAGGAGCCCAACGTCCTGGTGCCCGTGGTCACAGCCACCACTGCAGGACAGGGCACTTAGGGCTGTGGGGTGCTGCCTTTGGCACAGCCCTGCCTCCACACACACAGTGAAGGACGTCCCATGGTGTCACCAGGATGGGGACGGGGTCCACCACCCGCTCTGACCTTGGCTCCTGGTGCCCGTGTCCCTCAGGCTCAGCCAAGGCACAGCTGCTCCGGCTCCGCTCCATCACCGCTGACAGCACAGGGCTGGGGATTCCAAACCATGCCTTTGATCCCAGATCTCTCCCCTCCCTGGCTTTCAGTCCCTTCCCTGACAGCTCCTGCGGCCGGGCGGGAGGCGCTGGGGGTGGCTCATGCAGCGGGGAATCCCGGAGATGCTCCCAGCACCCACGGAGGGGGGAAGCATCCACAGGCTCAGCCCGCCTCCGTGTGATGTCTCCCTCTCCCTTCCCTCCCAAGGGAAGCCAAATCCATCCCCCCAAGGGGATGTGCCGGGGAGCGGGACACGTAGGACCCCCGGGATTGTTTCCACCTCCCTTTCTGGGTGAGTTGTGTTGGGAAGGAGAAATCCAGCCAGCTGCTGGGGCACGGGTGGGCACACTGGTACCCACCAGGGGGTCCCCAGGAAGCCACGGTTCCCAGCTGCAGCCCACGGCCCCACGAGCTGTCGGCTGGCTGGGCTCCCCAGAGAATTATCTGAGCTCCTGCACGTGCTCTGCTGCTTTGGCACAGCCGAGGAGCCCGCTCCCATTTCCCAAAGCACCCAGCTGAGCAGCAGCACCCGCGGGGCTGAGCGGGGCTCCCCGTGGGGTGATCCGCCTGGCTGGGCCAGGAGCTGGAGTGGTTTTGGGAGCAGTGTCCCCGAAAGTGTCTCTGGATTCAGCAGATCTAGGGATCTGGAGGAAAGGGATCCCGCGGGGTGGGGAGACCCGTGTGGGGCTGGGATGGAGGCAGCAAGCCGGGGAGCCCCACGTGCTCCCTGGGTGTGGTGCCAGCGTCAGCGTGGTGCTCAGGGGTGGGAGGCACGGTGCGTCGCTGCTGGGTGTCCTCACCCCAAACCCCTCAGCAGGGAGCAGGGAACGGTCCCCAGCTCCGGGACGGGGAGCACGCTCCCCTCCTGGTGGCTGCAGCTCGAGGCAAGGGATGCCCTGAGCAGCTCCCTGGGGAGGACCCAGCAGCTGCCAACCCAGTGGGTGCTGACAGGGAACAAAAGCAGGCTGCAAAGCGCCCAGCATCTGGGTTACAGTGAGTGTGGGGACCAGGACGAGAGGCTGGGAGTGAAAGCAGCATCGGGCTGCGGGAGTGGGGATGGAGAAATGGGGTTTGCACTGGGAGAGGCTCCGCGTGTCCCCGTCCCCTTGGATCGGGTCCATTGGCTCCGGCAGGAGCAGCTGCTGAAGAGCCATTTGCCAAGGAGGGAGCCTGAAGCTGCTAAAGAATGAAACCAATTTAGATGTGGGTGACACGTTTATTATGTAAAATTATAGTTTGTGCCGTCGTCAGAGCAGCTAACTAAAGGTTACAGTGGGAGCTGTATTACCGAGGGCTCAATCAATGTAATTACCTCCCATTAGATCACCTTCTTTGCAACTGAGACGTGGTGGAAGGGAAGCTACAGGAAGAAATTCCTGTCCTCACGCTCTGTCCTCCTCTGGACACACGGCTCTGCCAGCAATTAGAGGTCATGGGCTGGGGTGCAGGCAGTGCTGGTCTCAAGCCCTGAAAGAGGTCACGGGCTGGCAAAGCCCAGGGTGTCCCGGGAGCAGCATCCATCCTTCCGTGGGACGAGGACATCCCCGGCTGCTTTCAGAGCCCGGGAGCTGCTCCTGGCCCTGCTGGTTTTTTAGGGGGGAACCCGCAGAGGACAGAGGGGAACCCGGGGAGCTGCAGTGATGGATAAATGCGATGCCCAGGGGCAAGGCCACTTGGCACCATCAGAATGCACCGATGCAGGGCTGCGATGCCAGTCCTGGTAAGGGACGGGGTCAGCACCGTGCCTGGAGACTGGGGGGATGCTTTCAGCCAGCGTGAGCCCACCGAGCCAAAAACCTTTTGAGGTCCCCATCCCCAGCTCCCGAGAGATGGGGCTTGGTGGGGGATGGCACTCGCAATCCTGGGCTCTGCTTTGTGCCACGGGGCCGGGGGCTCGTGTGCTGGGATGCGTGTGTGCGTCCTCTGTGCGGCTGCATCCCTTGGTGCCCGACTGGGACACACCCAGACGGAGCTGTGCCCTGTCCTATCAGTAGTTGGAAATCATTAAGGAGAGCATTTCTGAGAAGGAACCGGGGAGCAGCTCTCCTTCGGGATCCCCGGTGCTTCCAGGGCAGCCTTCATCTCGCAGGGGCTGCTGCTCCTGGGGGAGATGACTCAATTTTATCAATTTATGAACTTCTAGGAAATGCTGGCTCGCAGGTGCTCAGCGGGGCTGTGCTGGGATTAAGCTGCTGAGTTCCCCCCAGGCACTTTTCCCACCCCAGCCTGGCCCAGCCCGGGTCTGCAGGGAATTTCTGCAACCTTTGGGGGTGGTTCTGCCCCATGGCGTAGGGCACGGGCATGAGTGCATGGGGGTCTGCAGGGCTGGGGGATGCCTCTGTCTCATGAAGCCATCCAGATTCGTGTTGGCAGAGTCTGGGTTTGCCCTTCAGATGCTCGGGGAAGCTTTGAGTTGGGATGTCGGCGAGTGCATGAGCTGGTCTCACTGTTCCCCTCGAGCGGGACTTGCTCTGATTTGTGTTTTCAGCATTATAAGCAAAAGTGACAGTTTATGCAAATAGCCTGGAATCCTGTCTGGAGAGACTCAGGTTGGATTTTTCTTGGCTTTCATGGGGGCATTAAATAGAGCCGAGCTTTGCTGTCAGCCCTGAGCTCAGATCCTGGGACGGATCCACGGAGCAGCACCACAGCACTCACTGCTCCGCGGGACCCGGTGGATTTCGGCAGCACATCACCTCCTGTACCCTCCTCCGGGGCGGCACCCAGGAGTCGCAGGGGATCAGGATGACCAGCCGCCCATTTCGGGGCCCTTCGTTCCCCCTGATGGCCCCGTACCGGCTCCAGGGGCCAATTCTCAAGCAGCCTCCAGCTGGCGGGTGCACGTGGAGCAAGGTGGGAGATGTCCGTGCAACCCAGGGAGCGGCTGGGGTGGAATAACCCAGGACTGCTGTCTTAGCAGGGATGGGTCGAAAGAAGCAAAGGGGCTGGAGAGGAAGATCCCCTAGATGTGCTCCTACCTGCCCCTGGGGAAGTGATGGGGACCAGGGATGGAGCAGGGGAAGGAAGGAGAGGGCTCCTCCAGGTGAAGTAGAGACACTCTGGCGTGCCCAGAACTGGTGGGGGAGGCAAATCCCCCAAATTCAAGCAAAGGCAGGAGCCCTGGAGACAAAGGAGAGCGGGTCACACTGCAAGGATGGCTGTAAAATAGCCGGGCAGCTATTTCTCTAATTCTCAGGCTGGGCAGCAGTGGGGGTGAGCTCACAGGGCATCCTGGGGCCGTGGCTCGATGCTCTGGGGCTGCACTGGGGCAAAGGAACCAGATCACCTCCCAAAAAAAAACAGGACCAATCTGCCGTGGGAGATCTCCACATTGCTGAATTACGGCCAGCTGCTGTTCCAGGCTCCAGGGGCTGCTGGGTGGGCTCAGATCAGCCCCCCTGGGTTTTCCCCACCGCTGTTTTTCCTGGCCGATGCTCCCGTTCTCTTCTGATGCGGGGCAGCTCTGTGCTTCCCAGCTCACAGCCCTCGCCGGTGTCCAATGTTACGGTTAATGAACCCTTCCCGTTTTTAATTGTGCCCATCATCTCCTAATAATCTCAACATCGTGGGGTTGTGGGTGGGTTTTTGGAGGCTCCTGGTGGGCTGCAGCGTTTCCAGCCTTCCGTCCACCGGAGGACACAACGCTGACCCTTCCATTGGAGGTAAAGTGTCAAGAAACATGCTCAAAAGGCAGCCCAAGAACCGTACAGGGCCCAGCCCCACACTTCCAGCTTAGTAAATGATCCGTTATCCACTTAGAAGTTAAAAAGGAAAATCCTTATGCCTGTGATTAAATGAATCCCTCTTAAGGACAAAACTCCACAGCCGGGGCCGTGATGTCCCCTCCATCCCGAACACCCCGGATCATTTATTTTATGTGCCCTGGGGGGGAGTTGTGTTTGGCAGCGACACAGCCAGGATGGGATTTGCCCATCCTCTCTGTTTTCCTGTGAGTTTTGTGATCCTTGGTGCTTCTGATAAAACCCCTGCGCTGCCAGGGATGCTGCAGGTGCTGTGTCCCCGTGCCGTGTCCTCCCTCCACCCCACCCAAGCATCCTCAGTGGCAGCCCATCTCTCAGGGGGATTAAAACCTATTTCTGCGCCGCCCTCCTCTATCCCATTAGGGGCATTACGTGAGCCAGCAGCCCCAGGACCTTCCATGTGACTCCTGGAGCCTTTTAAAATAGAGGCCACACTAAGCCTCGCGGAAACATCGCTGCCTGGAGGGGAAATCCCACTGCAGGGCGGAGGCTGGAGTTTATGTGACGTTATTTGCCCTGCAGTGGGGTTCATTCCCTGCCTGTGGGGCCAGGGGAAGCGCTGGGCATGGGGCAGCCGTTGGCACCTTGGACCTTGCTCCTGCAGGAGACACAGCTGCAGGATCCAGCCGGGTCCTGAGGGATGTCACGGCACGTTTCTGCAGCGCTGGAGCCAGCGAGAGCTGCGGGGGCTGCCGGGAAGCAGCTTTGATCCAGCCCTGCAGGGCTCCTGTCTGATGGGATGCGCCTGGCTGGGCAGACAGAGCGGGTGGCTGTGTGTGTGCACCTGTGTGTGTGCAGCGTGAGGGCACGTGCACCCTGTGTGCATGCATCTCTGCATGGGAGTGCATGTGTGTGTGCATCTCTGCATGGGTGTGCATGTGTGCATGCACCTCTGCATGGGTGTACACGTGTGCATGCACCTCTGCGTGGGTGTGCATGTGTGTGTGCACCTCTGCATGGGTGTGCACGTGTGCATGCATCTCTGCATGGGAGTGCATGTGTGCGTGCACCTCTGCGTGGGTGTGCATGTGTGCGTGCACCTCTGTGTGCGCTGTGTGTTTGCGTGCATGTGCGTGCATGCGTTTGTGCGTGCGTGTGCATGCTTGTGCACGCCCTCACGCTCACACCGCCCCGCTGGTCGGTACGTGAGCAGCCAGGCCCTGTTCCCAAACGGTTGCCAGGGTGACACAGCGGGTGCTCCCGCACCGCCAGGGATGCTCCTGCGCCAGCTCGGATGCTGCAGCCACGTGCTGGGGCTGGAGCAAGGCAATGCTGGGCCGACAGCTCCTGCCAGGCAGGGCACGGAGCTGTGGGATGCTTGGTGTGGGGTGACAGAGGGGAAATCAGCCATGTGTGGAGGGATGAGAAGTGCTGCGAGCCAGCCAGAGGTGGCACTTCTCTGGTGCTAACAGCTTCTGGCAGCAGCCCTGGTGCTGATGGAGGGGCACACACGTGTGCCAGGGTGCACCATGCATGTAGATACATGGTCCATGGGGCACCACAGGTGCACACACGTGTGCCAAGCATGCACGCACATATGGCACAGTGCTCCGGGCATGCACATGCATGTGCCAGAGGGTTCCATGCATGCACAGATCCAGCTCAGATCCGTATGGACGTGTACATCCATGTGCACACACAGCAGCACAGCCTGAGCACCCACACACACGCACTGACACACGCACACACAGCTGCAGGGTGCCATCGGCTGTACCCGTTTGCAGCCCCAGCCCCTGCCTTTATCACACCTGCACCTTGCTCCTGTGCCTCACTTTCCCCATTTGAAAGGGCCCGGGGTTTCTCGTCTGGCCCTGAGGCAGCGCGTTGCTGGATCCTGCCCCGTGACTCACGGCCTGGGTTAATCATTCACCTTCTCCTCGCAGCCCGAGCTGGGGTCACTAGTCCCGCCTGCTCCCGCGGACGTGGGGACCGTGACTCACCGTCCGCCCCAGAGCCACTCCGAGGGGGACAGCGGTGAGTTTTCCCCGGGGCAGCAGGGCTGGGGGACACCGGCAGGGCTCCTGGGCATCGCCTGCTCCCCCCCCGGCACAGCACCAACTCCGGAGGGAGGGCAATCCTGAACTCACCCCATGAAGCAACACCCAAGGGGAACACGGGCTGGTGGAGGGGCTGCAGGGAGGGGGGACCATGCCCAGAAGGTCACCTCCTGTCCCCAGTGCTCTCTGTGCCATTCCTGCCCCCACCGCAGTGCTCATCCGCAGCTCCAGCCTGCAGAAACCCTTGTGCAAAGTCCCAAATATTCCTCGGCGCCGAGCAAACGTCCCCAGAGGGCCTGGCAGCGATGTGAGCCGGGCAGGCAGAGCTGATGTCCCCCTGCTTGCCATCTCAGGGGGGTTCAGCGGGGCTGTCTGCAGCAAGAGCCGCTCCCCAGGGGACATTGGGGGGGGGGGTCGCTTTGTGCGTGACCAGGCTGGGGACAGCGCGTCCTTCACTCCTGGCTGAGCAGCCGGTCCCTCGGTGCCCCCTCAGCCCCCACTGTGGCCACAGCTCCCAGCCAGGTGCCACCTCCATGTCCCCAGCTCTGTTCTCCATCCCTCCCTCCCTCCATCCCTCCATCCCTCGCTGCCATCCCCATCTCCTGCCCACCACCGAGGTCTCCCTGCTTTACTCCCTGGCTTGCTTTAGCGGGACACGCAGGAGCAGGATGCTGGGTGCCACGCAGCCTCTCCCCCCCGAGCCAGGAGCTCTTGCTCACCCTTTGCTCTGCCTCCCGCAGGTTGGAGCCGGGGGGGGACCCATCCCACAGCCCCCATCCCCGCACATCCCCTGGGAGCCGCAGGCCGGGGAGCAGAGCAGCACCCAGGGCACCGCGGAGACGCAGCCGGGCCAGGCTGGAGGGCACCCGGTAAGGATGCTGGATGGAGACGTGGCGGGGTGGAGGGTCCCGGACCCCTGAGCATCCCCATCCTCCGTGATGCTGCAACCAGGGGGTCTTCCTGTGCCCAAATCTGCCAGCTGGGCACTGGGGTTGGGGCAGCCCCATGGGGAAGGGCTCGCTGGGTCCCCACCATGCCATGGGGACACTGACCGGAGGGGACGGTGTCTCTCCAGGGCTAGCATGACCGAGGTGGAGCCAGTGCTGGACTTCGCATCCTCCGGGAGGACCGGCCGGCGCAATGCCCTGCCCGACATCCTGGGCTCACCAGCGGGCGTCAGCCCCTCCGACCTGCCCCTCAAGCTGGCCGAGATGTCCCTGAGCGCAGGTGGGTGCTGGCAGGGCCGGGGGCGATGTGGGGGGGGACGCAGAGGAGCCGCTCACCGCCCTCCTTCCACCCACCGCAGGCAGCTCCCAGGAGATGCAGTCACCTTCCACGGAGGTGCCCCCGCCACAGCCCCAGAGCCCCGAGCTGAAGGACACGTCCTAACCCCGCTCGGGGCCAAGTTTCTGACCGCCGGGGAGAAGGGAGGCCGTGGAGCACCAGCCCAGCTTTCCTGGCACGGCCGGAGCCTGGTGGCCCTCCCGGGGCGCCATGCAGCCACAGCATCGCCGGAGCCCCACGGGAGAGGAGCCGCGCGGGGACCCGCGGGGACCAAGGGACGCTTCACACCTGCCCCGTGCGAGGACGGGGACATTCGCCCCACGGGAGGACAATTTTCTGCCACAGCACGTGCAGAAGCACCCGGAGGGATTGCGCCGGGGGGGAATTTTCTCCTCCTCTCGGCAGCGGCCGTGCCGGGGGGGCTACGCCAGGAGTGTGAGGAGCAGCCCGGGGGGGGTTGTCTGCGTGTGGTGTTCACTGTGATGTTTTGGGTACCACGTCTGTGTCCTGTCCTTTTTCCAGTGGGTGATCCAGGAGCTGTTTTTTTGTTTTTTGTTTTTTACTTTTTTTGTTTGTTTGTTTTGAGGATAAAGAGCGGGGCATCAATGGGCCGGACAGCACAGCCCCCCAGCAGCCAGCACCTCGCCAAGGGGTCCCCCATGGAGCCGAGCACCCCAGGGCGCTCCTTGCCCCGGGGGAGATGGGACCTCAGCTGCTTCTCCGAGTCCCAGGCACTGGGAGCCCCTCACAAAGCCACCCTCTGGAAGGTGACATCCAGCCCTGCTCATCGCCCCGTCCCTCCTGCCAGGGCCACCCGCAGCACAGGACGGGCCATGCGGCCTGTCCCCAGGGCTGGTGGCACAGCCAGGGTGGGCACTCAAACCTGTCACTGTGGGACCAGCAAATAAAACCCAAAGCCCAGCTCTGGCCAGCGCCGGGGTGGGGGAGAGCTGTGCGGGGTGGGTGGCACCCAGCGCCACCCGGGTGTCTGTGGGTGTGGGCATGGGTGCTGCTGCGGGTGGGTGCCTGGGGGCACGGGCACCCATGTGGGCGGACACCTCTGTGCACCCGTGGGCGTGGGTGTGCGTGGGGGGGGGGGGGGCGTGGGTGTCAGTGTGCAGTGGTGTCCCCGTGGGTGGGTGTCCACGTGCATGGGTGCTCCTGCAGGTGTGTGTCCGTGCGCGTGGGTGTTGTGTGCGCGCACATCCACGTCTCTCGATCCCGCTGCCTCGAGGGAAGGCTGGGTGCACGTGTGGAGCCCGGGGCTGTGCGGATTTGGCACGCTGCTGCCCAGGGACAGCACCGGGGGGGAGAGGGAGCAGGGACAGGTGACAGCCCCCAGCCCTGTTTGTCCCCTCCAGGCCTGTCCCTGCACCAGGAGCGGGGTGTTCAGAGAGCGCTGAGCCCCGCGGGGGGCGGCAGGAGGACTCCCCGAGGACTGGTTTGGGTAATAAACCGTGCGCATTTTCCTGTGTAGCCCTGTGCCGTGTGTTCTCCCGCCCCACGGGGGCTGGTCTCCGTCCTCCCCAGGGGACAGGGGCTCCCGCTCACAGCCCTCACCGGGAGGAGGCTGAACTTGAGCCCCCGGCTATTTTTGGGTGTCTGCGGTGACACCTTGGGGCCAGGGAAAGGGACCAAGTGTCCCTGGGTCTTGCCCAGTCCTGGTCGCTTTGTCCCCGATGCCCATTGCAGTGCAGGGGCTCGGGGACACCCAAAGCCTCCCACCCCAAACCCCATGGACCAAAACTGGGCAGGAGGTGCCTGACCCCCCCCCAGGCTCTGTCCTCACCCCTTCCCTGGGACAAACGTGTCCCCGAGGTGTCAGCCACCCCCACGTGGGGGACCCAGCAGGGGTCTGGCTCCGGGCTGGGGACACTTTGACCCCCGGAGCCCCCGGAGCTGTCACCGCAGGGCACCGCTGGCAGGGACAGGGTGGCAGCGGGAGGCTCGTCCCCCGTGAGCCGTGACAGCCGAGCCCGGCCGGGTGCCCAGTGGGGCAGGGGACACAAAATCCCACTGCCACAGTGATCCCCTGGCACGCTGCAACCGGAGCCTGAGGCAGGGGGGCGCGGTGGGGCGTGCCACGGCTGTCACCGGCCCCGTGGGAACAGCAAGGCACGAGTGGGGACCCAGTCCTGGGGGGCAGCGCCCACGGGGCTGCGGAAATATAAGCCTGGACCCACTGGGGCTGGGACCCCAGGGCTGGGGCCGATTTGGGGGTCCAAAAGGTGTTAAATAGGAGTTGGAAGGGAAGCAGGGACATGGATCTTCTCACCCCCAGTGTCCCCCCCACGCAGAGCCCCGCCGCGATCACCCGCGACCCCCCCACGCGGGCACAGAGCAGGGACGGGGTCACAGTGTCCCCACGGACACACGACCCCACTCCCCGTGCCTCACTGGGGGCTCACACCACTCTCAGCACACGGCCGCTGGCAGCGCCCCTGCCGAGCCCGGCGCCCCCCGGAGCCCCACGCGCGTTCGCGACCGCATCGTGCAGGGGGGCGCCGTGCCCGTTGGGGGCCGGGCGGTGCCGGGGGGGGGCCCGGGGGTGGCGGCTGGCAGCGGTGCCCGTCCCCGCCGGGGTATTTCTGGAGCCCGGCGCCTCTTCCCCATCATGTGATGGGGACGGTATTTAAGGAGCCTGCGGCGCTGGGCGGCAGCTGCGGGCGCGGCGGCGCGGACGGGGCAGGGGACGCACGGACACGGGGACACGGGGACACGGGGACACGCGCGACCTCGCCATGGTGGAGGCTTTCGTGGGCACCTGGAAGCTGGTGGACACGGCCAATTTCGATGAGTACATGAAGGCGCTGGGTGAGTGGGGGGCTGCGCGGCTCGGCAGCCCGGAAATCGCGCTTTTTTTTTTTTTTTTTTCATTTTTTCCTTTTTTTTCCCCCCTTTTTCCCCTTTTCTCCATTTTTTTCCCCACCTTTTTTTTATTATCGATTTTTTTGCTTGCTTGCACGAGCCTCCCCAGCGGGGTGCGGCCGAGGGGCTGGCTGCCTTCTGCGGGGCTGTAATGGGGGAAATGAGAATCAAATAAAAATAAATCAAAATATGAATGGGAGAGCCCCGCCCGGTGCCGGGAGGGGGGGGGGGGGGGGGTGGGGGCGGGTGAAGCCCCCCCCGGGCAGCCCCCAGCCTCCAGCGGGGGGGCGGAGGGGGTGTCCCCGGGGGGTGCAGGGGGTGCCCCCAGCCCCGGGCAGGATGAGCCCGCAGCCCCGGAGCGGTCCGGGGGGGGACACAGCGGCTGCCCCCGCCCTGCTCAGCACCACCGTTACCAGCTCTCCTGGTGCAGGATGAGGCCCCGAGCGATGCCAGCACCCCCAGGAACCCCCCTCCTGCGTCCCTCCCCCCAGCAGGTCCCCCTGGGGGTGCGGTGGGACCCCCACCGTGCCCCCCTCCAGGAGCAAGCAGCCCAGGAAGGCTCTGGGGCGATGCGGGCAGGCACGGCTGCATCCCGCTCCGCCGCCTCACCCCCCCCCATTTTGCATTGTACCCCCCCAGGCGTGGGCTTCGCCACCAGGCAGATGGCCGGGCTGACCAAACCCACCACCATCATCGAGGTGGCGGGCGACAAGGTGACGGTGAAGACCCAGAGCACCTTCAAGAACACGGAGATCAGCTTCAAGCTGGGCGAGGAGTTCGACGAGACCACGGCCGACGACAGGCACGTCAAGGTGAGGGCTGCACGCCGCCTCCAGCCCGGTGCTCGGGGGTCTCCCTCCCTCCTTTTTTTTTTCCCCGGGTCTCGGTGCTCAGCCACCCCCCTCCGCTGCCCTCGCCCCCGCTTGCAACTGGGATTTTGCGGAAGGCGATGCCGCAACCGGCGCCCAGAGCTGCCGAGACGGGTGGTGGTGTTGCAAAAGAGATCTGGGGGCCCCCGCAGGGCTCGTTGGACACAGAACGCCTTCCTCAGCCGGGGGCCGCAGGGAGGAAAGCGCGAGGGCTAGGTGCAGGGGGAGCATGGATGAAACGGGGCGAGCGCGAGCAAGGCGGCAGTGCTGGGCAGACACCTGGCTGCATGCCCCTGTCCTCTGCCTTGCTGCTCTGCTCAGCCTCCCCCAGGGCCACCCCTCCTGCGGGGGGACCAGGGCAGCAGCAGAGCCCAGGTCTGGCCCCTGGGAGCTGTTCTCATGCTCGGCTTCGACTGTTTATAACCGCCCTGCCTGCTCCGACTCCTGACGGCTCCACGGCGAGCGCACAGCCGCCCTGCTTGGGCTGGTGGAAACTATGCTAAAAGCACTTTGGCTGCTGGTGTGTGGCAGGGACGGGTCTAGCAGCCAGGGACATGCCCTTCAGACGCCCCTCGGCTGGCGGCCAGAGGGCAAACAATAGGTGGGGGGGCCGGGGCTGGCGGCCCCTGGGCAGCTGAGCAGGGAGCAGATGTGCCATGGGGTGCCTGGAGGCCAGGAGCAACCAAACTGGGGGGGACCCAAGAGGCATGGGGTGCGGGGCTGTGGGGCACCCGGGCTGTGGGACACCCAAGCTGCTGGAACATCTCTGCAGTGGGGGCACCCAAACCGTGGGGAGACTCTAACCATGGGGAGACCCAAGCCACTTGGGGCCCCAAGCCATGGAGGAACCCAAGCCATGGGCTGCAGGGACCCGAGCCATGGGGACAGCGAGGTGTACGGGGCCCCGTGCAGCGTGGGGACACGAGCCATGGGACAAGCCAAGCTCAGTCCCTGGGTGCCTGTGCTCCAGGAGGGCAGCAGCGCTGGGTGCCCGGGAGGGTTCGCAAGGGGATGAGAGGCTGCAGGGGCTGGGGCAGCTGGGGACATGCCGTCCCCTGGGCTGGAGCTGAGAAATGCCACCGGGAGATGGAGGAAGCCCTGCAGTGCCACCGAGCACTGGGGCAGCACCGCGGGGAAGGGGGACAGGGTGGGATGGGGCCAGGCAGCCGGTGCCACCACCCGTGCCGAGCTGCCCCGCGGCGCAGCCCGCTGTCACGCTAACCTTGGCACCAGCCGGGCTCCTGGGGCTGAGTCAACAGCAGCGGCTGTGCAAACAGCAGCCCGGATGAGCAGGGGCTTGTTCGCCAGCTCAGCCCCCCCCCAAAAGCCCTTGCCAGTCTGGAGGGAGGCAGGGCTCCCGTTCAAAGCACCCACAGCCGTGCGGGTCCCTGTACTGCCCCTTTGATCCCCTCCGGCACCGGATCCAGCTCGGGAGTGGCTGGGAACAGGTCCTGGCGCCCCAGCTCCAGAGCAGGATGTGGCCCTGGGCAGGGCTCCCTGCACCAGCCGCGGGGCAGGGAGGGCAGGGTCACCGCTCGGTGCCCGCGCTGGGGCTGTTGGTGCTTCGCCGGGGGCAGCTGGGGCCATGACCCAGCTGGAGGCCAGGGCAGGATGCGGCCCGTGCTGTCAAAACCAGGTGGGATGCCAGCACTAGGGCAGGACCCAGGGCTCTCAGGAGGCACCCACAGCCGGTCCCTGCACCCCGCAGGAAGAAATGCAGCGCCCAGAGGCACCCCAGCACTCCCCTGGCTGCAGGGACAGGGTAGCTGGAAGCAGCAGGGCCATGGACAGGAGGGTCACGGCGGTTTTGCTCTCTCCGCAGTCCGTGGTCACGCTGGATGGAGGCAAACTGGTCCACGTGCAGAAGTGGGAGGGGAAGGAGACATCGCTAGTGCGGGAGCTGAAGGACGGGAAGTTGATCCTGGTAAGGAAATAAAAAGGATTTTAGATCCGGGGCTGCACAAGCCCCCCGCTGCCTGTGGTGCAGCCCCCAGTGCTCACCTCCCCGCTCCGTCTTTGCCCCCAGACTCTCACCATGGGCAGCGTCGTCTCCACCCGCACCTACGAGAAGGCGACATAGGCGCCGAGCCCAGCTCCCTGCCCGTCACCCGGTGCCGGATCCATCACCGAATTGCCTCTGTCCCCCCGCGCGGCGCACGGCTCGCCGCGGTGCCGGAGCCCTCCGAACCCCTCGGGGCTGCGTGGCCCCGATGCTGCGGTCTGGGGGCTGGTTGGGGTTGGGGTGTTGTGTTTTTTGGATTTTTTTTTTTTTTAATGGAAGAACCCACGTGGAAAAATAAAAGCAATGTTGTTACAGCACTGTGACCGGTGTGTGTGGGGAAAAAAAGGCTTTTTGGCATGCAAACCCGTATCGCCGTCCCCTTCACCCCCTGTGCAGTGTGTGCTGCCTTCTCCCAGGGCATCCATCGGTCTCACAAACACCTCACCCACAGTTCAACCTCCACTGTGGGGGAAAAGCCCAGCATCAGCCACTGCCCTACAGACAGGAGCAAAACGAGCCCACTCTGGGATAAGAACTGCAGCCCCCGCTGTGCTGCGCACTCGGGGTCTCTGCCACCGCGGCAGCAGTGACAGACGGACACGCAGCCCGGCTTTTTTGGGGGAACGTTAGTTAACCCCGGTGGCAGCTCTGCTGTAAATCACTCAGGGTACAAGCACACACCATGCCAACAGCAGCGATCTTTCCAGCACTCACCCGGCCGGGTGCTGTCTGCCAAAGCATCAGCTGATGTGACGTGCCTGACCGCAGGGCAGCCAGGGAGTCAAGGTCAAGAGCACACCGGGTCCTGGTGTGGGACGGGAGCAGGCCAAAGGCGGGCTGGGCTGGGCGAGCTCAGGGGCCAAACCCCCAAATCCGGCCCAGTCCTGGCACGTTGGGATTTGGGTGAGCAGCACTGGTCATGGCCTGGTTTTAGCTAAGTGCAGGGATGTGGGGCAGCTGCCCCCAGGGAGCTCTGAGCCCTCCCACTGTGTTAGATGCATGGTGTGATGGCACGCTCCCAGTGCCACTCTCACTTCCCTCGGAGCCAGAGGCCAGTGATTCAGCCACCCCCTTTCCCAATTTCAAACACCCGTCCCAGGAAGGGATGAGTTGCGCCCTCCAGGCTCCCTCTGAGGACACGGAGCTGGAGTGAGCGGCTGCAGAGCACCGTGGGGGTGCCCAGCCCTCTGGGCTGCCTTCCCCTGATCCCCAGCTCCAGTTACGAGACTGATGCCGTGTCACTCCTCCAGCTCATTACCACAAGGTACCGTGAGCCCCGCTACCAGGCTTCCTGGGGGGGATGACGTCCTCACCCAGGGAACCTCTGCAGGCTCTTAACACAAGTCACGTCCCCTCTGATGCAGGCAGCACACAGCTTGGAGGCTGCCCTTTCAGCCACTGCTCAAGATGAAGTGTGGGGTGTACAAAAGAAACAGTACAAAGTACAACTTGAGGGCTGAGAGATTTATTTCCCATCCTTTACAGAGGCAGCAAATACACCACAGTTAATGTTTACTTAAAATATCTCCACTCACCACTTTGCTTCTTACTCTCCCACTCTCAATATTTACAGACAAAATGAAGGCGGCAGGGGGAGGGTTTGTGTACCAACACCGAGTCAGGGACCAACCCCCTCCAGGCAGGGTTAACAACGCCTTGAGCTGGGAAAGGGGCAAGTGCAGAGATAGCGGGGCCCTTCCTGAGCTGCTCCGCAGCACGGCCTTGGTCAGGGCTGCAATCGGTCCCCGCGGCTGCCCTGAGCCAGCAGCACGTGTGCAGCAGGGCTGGGAGCACGGCCAGGCAGCGCAGCTCCACCTGGAACAGGCAACGGGATCATGGCTGATGTCACACCGGCTCAGGGCAGCCCCGGCAGCAGCTCACCCGGCTGCACAGGAGGCTACAGAACAGGAGAGCTGCTGCTGATCGGGGGCAGTTAGCCGATTTGGGCAGATATGGCCACGGGCCTTGGTGGGAGAAAGCAGCAGCCCACGTCTAAGGTAACAGAAAAACTTACAGCGACATCAACAGCTTTAGCAGCACGGGCTGGATGTTACTTTTGGAGGAAGGAATCTCCTTGGCTCGGTGCGAGGAGCACACTGATTCAGTCCTGCTTGCCCCCAACAGTATTCTCAAGGGATTCACAATACCAGTGCCCCATCTGCCCGGTCACTCCTTGGTCTTCTTCTTATGCTTCTTCTTCTTCTTCTTCTGCGTCTTGCTGGCCTTCCCCGAGTGCTTGGCCCTCTTGCTGGCTGGCTGAGCCCCATCGCTGTCCGAGTCAGAGCTGTCCGAGTCGGACTCGGAGGACTGCTTACTCTTGTGCTTCTTTTTCTTCTTCTTCTCCTACGGAACGAAGCAGAACAAAGCCTTGCACGTGGGAAAACCCTCACTTGTGCTCACCAGGGCACCGAGCCACGTGCCGTCATGAGAGCCTGAGAAGCCGTGACAGAGCTGAGCCTGTTCTGACGCAGGACGATGTGGGCAGCCTCTGCCCAGGTGCTCTGGACGTAAGCTCCTGTGGGAGCCCACAGCTGCAGCAGGCACCGCAGGGCAGAGGGAGGGGTTCTGAAAGGCAAACCCCAACCTGAGCACGGCTGGTCAAATCACAAGAATGCCCTTGCCATCCCTCCAGAGTCAGAGCGTACTCCATTGTTTAAGGCTACTCCTTTTTATAGAGCTGGCAGCATGAGGCCCTTCGCCAAGGGCATGGTTTCTAACACAACCAGCTGGAAGCGAGCGCTGTCCCCGCTTCCCCACAGCGGCCCACAGACTGCCAGGAAGCGCGCGCTAACGCACTGGAGCACTAACAGCACAGCCTTCTCCTCGCTGCAAGGCCCAAGCACAGCTGAAAACCCAAGAAACGCCTGCTGAAACACCAGAGGAACGGTGTGGAAGCCTTAAACCACCACAGTTACACCTGGGATCCTCAGAGGGGGCAGGGACTGCTCCGCAGGGCCCCTCAGCCTGAGAGCAGCATCCCACACCAGCCCTCCCGCCTCCAGGGCACAAAACTGCTTTTCCCAACACCCAGTTTCACTCGGCCCTCCCTAGAGAAGCGCTGGGATGAGGAACGTGCCCTTTAGCAAGCACCCGCTTTGCACAATCTCAACACAAGTTGCATGCATCCACGTGCAGGCAGGGGTCGGGGCATCGCCGAGCCCCCAGGCTGAGTTTCTGTGAAGCCCTGAAGCAAAAGCTGCACAGAGCTGGAGAGACCTACAGCTGGCCCCACAGACCTACAGCTGGCGAGAGTGTGCAGAAAGAGAACAGCTGGTGCTGGAATAAACCTTCTGCAGAGCTCTGAAAGGGGTCTGAGCTCTCAATTCCGAGGCACCTTGCAACGCCACCAAGCACAGCTTACTCTGAAGTCAGTACTGCAGCACGCCACCTCCTGAAACCTCACCAGGAGGAGAGTTCCAAGGCAGACAGACATTAACAGCGCAGGAGGGCGATTTATATCTACGTAATTAGACAGCACTACTGAGGGGGAGGACCTGATGCAGCTGCACAGAGAGCACGCACACAGCCCAGGCACCAGCCCTGCGCGCTGCTCCACCGCCCTGCGGCCAACACCAGCGACCACCACCTCCTGCACCTCCTGCCCCAGCAGAAATGGAATGGCCGCAGCACCAGCAGGGAGGAGAGAAGCACGGGGGCACCGCTGAGAATGCTGCATGCTGCACAACACCAGATCTGAGCAGGAGACATCAGCTCTCTCATCCTGGCAGGGGGAGGGACGCCCATTTCCAGGAGGTTGCATTAAACGGGGAAACAAATGGCTCAGAAGGCAGCAGCTGGCACGGTCTGCCTTGGGGCATCGACCAGCCAACATCCAGAGCTGATCACAGTGCAACTCACCTTGCTATTTCCCTGCATAGCCACAACACTGGCACGTGCTCCTTGAGCAAGATGGAAGTCTTTTTCAGGTGTATTTTCAGAAGATGGTTTGAAAATACACGATCATCTTGAAAAAGAGAGGGATTTTCCCTAACATCCCTTGATTCCGGGAAACTAAAGCAGCATGCAGATGAGCATGCCCATGACGTAACATTTTGGAAAGCGAACCGAGTCTGCCAAGAGCCGTGAAGGTTCCAGCAATACTGGCCTCCAATACGGATCCGCTCAGTTCTTCCACAGTCACATCAGCATTGAAGAGAAGCCTTCCCCAGCAGATGGGGACGACAAGTTATTATTTTGGTTCAAGGACGTAAAAAGGACACAGAAAGAAGCAAAGCAGGGCTTCATGGAGCAGAGAGGGGCCAGCGCCTGCGATAAGCTTAGACAACAACCAGCACGGAACGCAGCCCAGCAGGCAAAGCTCCTGCTCTGAGCCGTGCACCGGTGCTTTGTTCACAGTGAGCTACGTGTGCGCGTAACTGCTCTGGACCTGCACACGTAGCTCTGGGCCCCATTTTCCCACCCGTGCTGCAGACCAGCACCTTATTCTCTTCTACAATAGCTGTGCAGCCAGGCCCAAGGGATACACATAGCTGCAGTAGGTAAGGGATGCCTCCCAGCTCCTTTCCCCATACGCTCACTTTACCTTTACTCCCCGAACACTGTTTAGACTCCTGCCACCTTGCCTCACTTAACAAGTGCTGCGCTCTCCGTGCTTGGGCCCCTCGAGGAACAGCCTCCCCTGGAAGCACCGAACTGCAGCGTGGGTTTGTATAAACACAGCTGGAGTGAAAGCGAGCTCATGGGAACAGCCTCACCACAGAGCGTGAGCAAGGAGCCACGGCCAGAGCTGGGCACTGCCTCCGGAAGGCTGAGCTGTCAGCAGCGAGTCTGCTGAGCCTCCGTCAGCAGGTGGGAAAAGCCCGGGGCACTCACTTCACTTCTGGAGCAGGAAAAGGGGCCTTGGTAAGCCAGACAACAAGCCGCATTCCCCCCTCACCACCTCTAATGTGAAGAGGCTGAATGATGCTGTTTTGGGAGCACAGCACTGCGCAGGCTTCAGGGAGATGGACAGCTGTCAGACAGCCCCAGACACAACGCTCTCAGCCTTTGTCACATAAAAGATGTTTTACATTCCGCTGTGGAAGGGAGTGTAACGGGAGAAGCCTGGAGCCCCCAAGCCACCAGCTCTGCTGCTTCTCTTTGCCAAGCGTTCCCAATGACTCCAAGGTCATCCTCGGGCTTGCAGAGTTTTACTGGAAGAGCCTTGCTGTAAATCACCCCGCCTTGGCAGGGCCGATTGTGCCATTTTGTGA
This sequence comes from Oxyura jamaicensis, assembly GCF_011077185.1. NCBI lineage: Eukaryota > Metazoa > Chordata > Aves > Anseriformes > Anatidae > Oxyura > Oxyura jamaicensis. The sequence goes on from NC_048915.1 coordinate 1,347,988, forward strand.
AGAAACCAAAATCAGCAGCGAGCCCAAAGGCACCGTTGTGCAAGCCCCAGGACAGGCAGAACGAGTCCTCTGGGAGGCCTCCCCCTTGGCCAGCTGCTCTGTACAGCCCCAGCCAACCCAGCAGAAAGCCGAGGGAGAGGGCAAGGAGGCACGGTGAGGTGAAGGGAAAGCAGCAATCAGCCACAGGTACCTGCACAAAGCCGGAGTGACTCACGTGGGCAGGTATTTCCACCTGCTCCTACGTAACCAGGCACAGAGCTGGGCGCTCAAGGGCTGAACCCAGCTCTGACACAGGTCCTGTGCTCATCCTGAGTCACTGCACCTCCCTCAGGTGCCTGCAGCACTGCCCAAGGCTCGGTACACACCCACCCCACCCAGGGGAAAACACCCAGCCCAGCTGAAAACTGGAAGTCATTCACCTGAAGACAACTTGCTTCACAGGAGGAAGCCTGAGAAAGGCGCTGAGCGCTCGCTCACCCACACGCTGCGAGCTCAGAAACCAGCACTCAGCCCTCAGAAACAGCTGCCAGGAGCAGCTGCTGAGCTCAGCACAAAAAGTGAGGCAAAGATGGGGACCAAATCCCCTGCGATGACTTGTACATTCCAACTCTGTGGCAGCTGCTGCTGGCTTGAAGGTGCTCAGGCAGCTCAGCGAGGCAGGCGAGGTCAGAGCCAAGCCCACGCTGGATGTAGGGGTGCATTTATGGGGTATTGCTCTCGGTTGCTGCTAGCCCTCCAGTGCCACACCATGAAGAACGAGTCATCTTAGGGCTGCTTGGGGAAAAAAGTGCCTCAATGCAGAGAGCCCAGAGAAGGCTGGGTTCTCCCCCTCCTCCCCATGAGACATTTCTTCCATTAGCTTCAGCCACTTCCAGGCAAGAGCAGTTTCCATATGAAGATTAATTTACTGGCTTACAGGAAGGCAAGTCTGTACGTGTTTCGTTTAAAACCGACACGTTCTCCTATTAGAGTGGGACACAAGCAGCCCAGCTTCAATTTAAGCATCAGGTCAGTGTGGGCTGCATGGCACGGCACCAACTGCACGCTGTCAGTCGAGGACAAAGAAGGAAGAGAGCGGGTGGCCTATTTAATATCGAGCAGAACGACTCTTTTAGGGAGACAGACCAGCAAAGACAAGGCATGGCGTGGAGCTGGACATTGAGCAGAGTCCTCAGGGAGCCAGGGAAGAGAACAGATACAGAGCTGACTACACCTGGCAGCCTTTGGGCAGGTGGCAGCTCCTGCAGCCCCACAGCAGCGTTACGGTAGCTGAGGTCTGACAGGCTACGGTTTTCTGGGGGACAAAAGCAAGCTCACTACCGAGTTCCCCACCCACGCAGCCAGGGCAGAAGCAAATCGCTACCATCATCTCCTAAAGACTGGGAAGAGTTAAATCTTCCAGGGAAAAGGATGCAGCAAGGAGAATTTTCTCAAGCTCCTGCAGTCTGTGCACATGGTGAGAAAGTCTGAGCAGACCTCAGGCTAACGGAGCATCGTTCAGAGCTTGGGAAACTTTCTCAGCATGTGAAGGCTGGAGATAAAGACAGGATGTCACATCAGTCCCTTCAGGACTACAGGGAGCAGCGCACACGTGGATGTCTTGGGGATGCTTCTCAGCCAAAACACTCCCACCAACACAGGAAAAGATGTTAGGCTACAGACTTCCCTAAGTGCTGCCATCAGCTGCCTTCCTGCGCCTCCTGGGCGGTCCCACAGCTCACCAGGAAACACCAGCGTGGAGGCAGGAGCCCTTCTCTGGGTTCTACCTCAGTGCCAAAGTTCAGACCCAAATTCTGCCTCCAGCACCTGCAAAGCCTCCCCACGCCCAGAGCTGGGGACAGGTCTCCAGGAGGGATCGCTGCTGACAGATGGAGCCAGGCTCAACTCGGTTCTCAGGCACACCCAGCCGCTCCCCCAGCACTGCGAACACTGCACGTGTGTGAACACCCTGGGAGAATTCTGCCCAGGCAGACTCCAAATGGAAAGAAAATAAATTAAAAGAAAAAAAATGCTCATAGAGGGACAGAGGAGCACAGAGACCATTACAGCTCTTTGTAGGTCCTGCTCAGTTTGGTTAACAATTGCAATTCCACCAAAATAGAGCGCGATCCATTCCGAAATCCCTCGGATACAAGAGCTGTGCTGAGAGCTGAGCTCCAGCCCGGTAACGCTTGCCTATTGCTGTAGGTATTTCGAGGCAGCCCCTACCAAGAGGGCCCACATCAGCCCATCAGGCTGTTTCCTGTCCTTTGTAAGGAAAGTTGCTCAGGGCTACATTCTAAGAATGTTACAACAGCTCATTCCTTCTAGAAGTATTCGATTTTGAGATAAGAGGGGAGTGCCCAGAGCTCTCCAAGAGGTATTTTTCACTAGCACTTTGCAGGGCCATGGTTTTATTTAGAGACTTTACGTTTGTCCTTGTGAAAAAGAATGGATTTCCAGATGTATGACCACCTGCAGCTCCACAGAGATGCCAGCATTCCTTCTACATTTATTCAAAAACAAAAATAAAAACAGCAACAAAAAACCCACCTCTCAGTTTAATGACAAAAAGAGATTAATTATGTAAACCCAACTGTATTATTCCATTCCACTTTGAATTAATCTGATGAGAAGAGTCCAGGCTATGGCCATTAAATAAATACAGCAAAGGTCAGAGACAGATAAGTGTATCGTGTGAAGAGGGCGAGCACGACTGCCGTGCCTTGCTAGTGCCACTGCAGAACTAGTAAAACAAGTACCAGCTACAGGTGAGGATGGATTAAGACTAGATGAGCCACAGGTCACTGAACAAACACTTCACCAGGTGTGGCTTTAAGTGGGAAAAAAACATGTGCAAGCCTTCATGGAAATCTTTCACATGGCAGGAAGAGCAGCAGAGGCTGCAGCCAAGCAGTCGCAGGTCCCGTTTACCACACGACTCCAGCGCCCACCCCAAAGCTGCGGCGGGGCCAGGTTAATCGGTGTCTGAGCAGACAGGGCGCTCGCTGCAGGAGTCAAGTAGGAGGCACTGCTCCTAGTGCTGAAGCAGCAGCTCTTTTCTCAGAAGACAGGAGAGAAGGATCGGAAGGATTTATTTTTTCTCAGCACGCCTCCCTCCCACGCAGGCTCCGCGCAGGCACACTGCCGTGTTCCCATAGGAGCTCCTTCACCCGGTGACCCACAGAGTAAAAGTGAAAGGGACGCAGCAGCGTGCCTGCACAGCTGGCAAAGGCTCCTCAGATGCTCTCTGTACTTCCACACAGCCCTGTGACAGCAGCAGCTCAGCCCCTGCCTTCTCACTGACTACGGGAGGCAAGACAGCGCTCTCACGTGCCCAGTACCAACGTGGTCATCTGTAAGGACGAGGATTTGTGCCCACTGTCGTGCCAGGCACCTGTTCCAGCTCTCCCTTAGAGGCCATGGGGTTCAGGCAGGAGAAAAGCAGAGAACTGAAGAGCTCTGTATCTCCCTTGTGGCATGGAAGAGGTTCCACTGGCACAGAAACTCTCGGTGGGTCTTAAAGATCATTTCCCCGGGAGTCTTACACGCTGACAACAGCGGCACAGCAGACCTCTCCAGACAGGAAGGATCCAACACCAGCACTGGGCAGCCACACGGTGACTGGGCTTAAGCTACCAATGATGGTGACCGTGGGGATGGGAAGCAGACAGAACAGGGAGAGCAAGGACCCCAGAGCATCTCCCTGAGAGGGGAAAGCACCCAGGAACTGCAAGGACACATCATTGTCAGCATTTTCCGTGCCCTTGAACAACCAAAAGCATCGGTACTATTATTATGACACTAAACAGCTCCTTGGTAGATAGGAAACTTCTCATTTAAAATATAACTGCTACATCGATGTTACAGACCTCAGATGGGAAGGGGTCAGCAAGGCAATTGTCACTAGGTACATCCAGCTACTCCTGTCCTGTGCAAACCCTCTCGGTGGCTCCCAGACAAGATCACAGCAGGCACCCGAGACAACAAGGGAGCTATTCATTTCAAGGGTCCCACATCCTGCCTCCAGAAAGCTCACAAGTTTTGTTTTCCAGAGCTGGAAAACATCTGAGAACATTTGATCTCCTCCTTGAGAAGGGAGGAGATCAAAGGAAGAAGCAACATGTACGGGAAGGCTGTTAATCCACAGCTGAAAAGAACTAGTAACAAATTTAGGACAGTGACCCACATATCCTGTCGTGTCAGTAGGGCGAGACTCCACAGGGAATCCCTGCCCCGGCGGACAGGCACCGTCAGTAAAACACTATTTGTGCACCCCCAGAAAGAAAAACATGTATTCTACATCGCAGAGCAACAACACTCTGCAGACAAGTCCAAGGCATTCTTGAATAAAAGCCGACATAGCAGAGACACAAAGAACATCTCGGGATGGAACCAGGTGCCAGGACTGAGACCCCACTCTCATGACAGGATCAGCTATTCAGAGCGCTACTGGGCGAACAAGAGCTGCAGAGGAAGCACCAAATTAACACCAGCTTAGTTTTGCACTGACTCTAGGACAGATATGCCGAAGGCCAGAGGCTAAGGCAAGGAAAGCCACCACACACCCAGCTCCTGCTCTGGTGCAGTGATCACTTAATATCCCACAAGCAGTACCAGCTACTCCCCTCTCAAGGAAGAGTGTACTGAAGTGCCAGAAACCAAACAGTCAATGAAAAACACGACTGGAAGTCATGATCCCAGAGCTGCCATCAAAATACAGGCTCCTCCTTTCCCTGTGGGCAGCATTTGCAGCCCCCCCCACCAGTACAGCAAGCCTGTAAGAACTAAGCACTCAGAAATTCGTTCTTGCCAGGGAATTACTAGCACAGTCCTCGTGCCTACCACTTCTGTTGGGAGAACGCATGCAAGTTCAGCCACACACCTCACTACCTCTGCCATCGTTTTCCCCTTCTTCAGCCTAACCTGGTTCTAAATGTTGGAAGTCCCACCACCTTTCCTGGCTGCTGCCCCTCTCCAGGAAAGGGGACGGGCCACAGAGCTGAGGGAGGAAAGAAAATTGAAAGGCTCTGGAAGTGGAATTGAGAGCAGGACTCAAGCTGTGAAAGGGGCTGATGAGATGGTTTAAAGTAATTGGAATCTCGCTTCTGTATAATGAGACAGAGCACCAGGCACTCCTGTTCGGGAGTCAGGTCTCCCCTGCTTTTTGCACGCTCCCTGTGCAAACACAAACCCTGCCTTTAGCCCGGCACACGCAGACGTGCCCAGTTGACATCGCACAGCCTGGGTCAGGATACGCGCTGCAGTGGGTGTTTGGTTCAGACTAAAGTTGATAGGACAAGAACAGGGAGACAGAAGAGGGCTATTGACAAGAACCACAGAAATTCAGGAAACCCGCACAAGTTCTACTGAGCCTCACGAACATAAAGAAAAAAAACTTCCCCTCTCACTGTAAAGAAACTTTTGAAAGCCGTGCATTATTATAGATATCTAATAGCACAAAGCCACCTCAGGGATGGTTTAACAAGAATAACAGGAGGAAGTGTAAGACTTACTATTAGAGCCTGTAGAAGAAGTTCCTGTTTTGCTACAGCACATGCACAGACCTGAGCCACTTTCTCAGCCCAGAACTGCCTGCTCATACCTGCACTGCTGTGGTAAGTCACAGATGTATCTCCACAGGACAATCTGGCTCATTTTTACAGGACAGCAGTAGGGCACCTCATACCTTTTTCCTTTTCTTTGAAGAATCATCAGTCAAGCTGCTCTTTTTGTGTCTTTCACATTCTGCTGCTGTCACCTCCTCTTCCTCCTCTTCTGGAATCAGGCTATATTTGGTTCCACCAGGCTGCATGAAGCACTCCTTGGCAAAGTGACCTGCAAAACAGCGTTTGAAGCTGCAACCCCTCCTCCCACATGCTTTTTTTGTGTGGCTGCATTTCACCTGAAGTGCCAACAACAACCTTATTACCAGTCACCTTACAAGAATCCACACTGTACGGTTTTTGTCCAAGCATTTCCACAACTTTAACATGCCCTCATTGAACAAGGCAAGAGAGCAAGCGCAACACACATCGTTCTGGAGAGATTCACCAGGCAAAGCTAAGACATTTGTCTGAACAGGGAAATCTGGGTGAGGGCTTAAGCAGAAAGCTAAAGCACACAGGGAAGGGAGTCAGCTGCTGGGACAGACATCCAGCAGGTGAGATGAAAGCCACAAACACCTAAGAAGTCAGCTCATTCTAGTTCTGGGCTTTTTACTCAAGACTTCAAAGCTCATCTACTAAAAGTGGTGGCAGAGACTGCAGAGAGGCAGCATCTGCCTGCCTGTTCTGAGCAGACGTCATTAAAAAGCAGACTAGAAATATGCAGAATCTAGTTTAAAGTTCTGGGGTTTCTTTAAAATGGTACTTTAAGGGCAGTTATCTACCACTGCACAGAACCATGCTGGTGTTTAACAACCACCTTGATAAACCTTCACCAAAATAACATCAGCTCCAGCTTAACCCCTTACCCTATGATAAGAGGTAGGGTGCAGCAAGAGCTCCGCACACAGAAGACTACCTTACACCTCAGCAACTTGCAAGAGCACCACATAAGTCAACTTCTCATTCTTGTACTAGGCAAAATACAAAAACCTTACCTGGTAAAAACGCTTAATTTGAGCTCTAAGACAGCTGCTCACAAGCTTGCTGATTAGTTGGAACACGATGTGAAGTCCTTTCCACTGAGCTTTTCACCATTGTTAAATGGTCTGGTGAAGGCATACGTTTATTTCTTAGCATGCAGAACTGGAATGAAGCCTCAGCTAGGAGAGGCTTTAACACAGGAAGAAGCTGTACTCAGCAGAACTGTTCCTTATAGAAAGGCCAAGGACACAACTTTAAGAAACAGATCTTTTTAAAGGAGTTTAGCTAAGCCTTTCCTGTGCATAACAAGCGATGGAAAATGTAGCTCTCCCCTAAGAGAGGGGCTTCAAAGCAAAATTCAGTCTTTACGTGGCAAAAGAACAAATCCCTACAAAAACATACCTTTGCAGCCACATTTCTTACACACAGTGTTCAAGACAGCTTCAAGCGTGATCTTCTGGCTAGTGTAGTCCCTGAACATGCGTTTTTTCCTCTCATCCTGACTGGAGAGAGAAGGAAAGTTCCACTTTCAATCCACCCTCACTTCAGTCCTGTTTATATAGGCACACTAAAGACTTTCCCCCCCTCCCAATGTTGCTCCAAGAGCACCACTGAGCTAAATCAAAGAATGAACCCACACATTAGCGTAAACCACATCATTAACATGCCGTACTCAGTAGATTTACCTACTCAAGGGCAACATTGTTCGGATCAAGGTCTTTTCCTGTGCCTTGGTTAACAACCTTCATGGAGAGGGAAAGTTTCAGTTTGTCATCCTTCATCTGGAAGATACGGAACAATAAGAGTAAGTAACAGTGGTGTTCATTAACACAACCCATCTTTTATACTATAGGTGTATTGCCATTGCAGAGTATTCTCATCAACAGCCTCATAAACAATAAAACCAAGTTGTAAGTCCCTTCAGATTAACATTCTGCTTTCCGTATGACCAAACCCATGCTTGAGAAAAGCGTGCACGTTTGGAAGCTTTGCTACAGTTCTCAAATAAATCAGCTGCAAGGGAGCTCCCCCAGACTGGCAGTGTGGCTGACTCACATCCTGAAAAACGAAGCTATATGTGTGATGTGTATGTACATATATGAAAAATGAAACTCTGTGTGTGTGTATATCCATCCCTCTTCCCATGTGTATCTATGAGATGGAAAACAGCCTAAGTACCTGATTGAGGAGCTAGTACCTTCTGAACCTTAATAAGCTTGGTAACTACATCACTGCCATGGAAGCAAGTGCAAAGGCTGTACGTTTTCTCTTTCAGCCTCTCTCACAACCTCCTGCATTTTCACCCACGCTGCTATGGAAGGTTTTTGTTTTGTTCACGTGTGACTTCTATGCAGTTATTTGCAGGCAATCAAACGAACTCTTCTGTTGTTCACCTCTCCAACACGCTTCTTCCTCTACAACAAAGAGGCCAGGAACCCAACAACTGTTCCAGACAGAGAAAGCAGCTGTTTGATGGAAATTTATGAAAACATTAAAAAGAAATGTACGCTGCAGATGGCTGCAAAAGCCTTTCATACATCCCTTCTCTACTGTAAAGGAGACTGAGATGTTCTCGACCCTTTTCCCTTACCTCACTCAGAATTCTGTACTGGTTGTGTACATCAGCCCCATCGCCATCTTCCAACAAAAAGCTCCAAAGACAGAGACCTGTGCAGCTCTGAACTGAATGCTCCCACCATGCTCCTGAGCCATCTCCCTTTGCTTCCACGGCTCACCAAAGCAAGAGTCTTTAGTCTTTGTTCCAAGTAAGCTTTAAATAAATGCAGTGTAGGTTGTAGGGAAAAAAATCCTATAGAGGTATATATTTAATCATCTCTCAAAGAAAAAAAAAGGTTTTCCCCCTCTTGGGCCTAATTCACTGCCAACGATGCCCTCCTGAAAAGAGCAACACCAAAAGTCACAGTTTCTCCTAAGAACAGCACCAGGGAATCAAGGATTAACATTACCTCTTTTCCAATAAGCTTCACCCATACTTTGTCTCCGACATCCACCATCTCCGAGGGCTTATCCACCCGGCAGGAAGACATGTGAGTCTTATGAACAAGGCCTGGTCACAGTTTGGGGGGGAAAAAGAGAATGTATTTTTGCACCATTAACAAATAAAAATATAACAGTGTTTATTTCATCTTCAGCTCGTCCTCTCTTAATTTCTACTTCTATGTTTTATGACGTACCAAAGCAGAGTAATATAAAACATCCTTTATAAGTCAACGTATGTTGAAGGTGCATGCTCGTGATTTTTTTACTGCTAGAGGCGTGTGATCAACGGAGAACAAAGAGCCCAGCGACACAACGCTGTGCTGGCAGCGTCAGAAGCATTAAACACCACAGCTGTCCTGGACTTCTGTTGCGCTTGGGAGGTCACGAGGCCCGAACGCTGCACTTCCAATCTGCACAAATACCCCACGCGGGCCACAGGGTTACCAAAAAAATGACAGATATGGAAACACCTTGCTGGTCTGGCTCGTAATTCAGCGCCTGTCTGCGCCTCAAAGCAGCCTCCCCCTAGCAGCCACACTTCTGTCCAAAGCCTTTTATTAGAACTGGCACTGAAGTAACCGGGCACGTTGGGATGACAGCAGGGAAGGGGTTATCCGTGGGCCTCTGGCAAGTAACAGAACACCAAGCGTGAGCTGCTCCTTTTGTAAAATTAACTTGTTTTACTCCACAGGCATGAGCAGAGCTCTAAAACATGAATCAGAACAGCTGTCTTATCGGAGACTCTTTTTATTAAGCTCATCTACATTGGCAATTAGAGAAATAAACGGTACAAACTGTGAAGCTGTAGGAATTCTCTAGTGTCTGTCCAGCACCAGGAAACGATTCTCTAAAATACACCGAAGTTACCCAAAAGCCACACTTAAAGAGCACGGAGTCTTCTCCTTCTTCATGCAAACCTAACACCTAAATTCTAAGTGCTGAGAACCTCCATTTCCTCCTTATTTAAAAACACTTTTTCTGAGCTTTTTAGGAAACGAGAAGTCTTAATTCTGAAGCCAAACAGCCAGCTTCAACACATCAACGTGAAACCAAGCGTGAATAAAAGAAACAAACCTTGCTTCCTGCAGCCCGGGATTTTTATAAACGCCCCATACTCTGTCACAGACGCCACCTGTGGAGAAAATCAACACAACACTTAAAGGAAAGCCCTTCCCTAAATACCTCCTTTCAGAGCATGTGCACAAAAACCTCAAATGGTTCTCGGATTCCTACAGTTGGAGGCGTCAGCAGCTAGAGAGCAGCGTTTGGTAACTCCAGAGCAGTTATGGTCAATGACCTGCCCCCACCTTAGTCAGGAGAGGCACCTGATAAATTATCTGTGCGTAGCTACATGTTCCTGTGTGTCTACACACGTATTTTAAAACAAGAGGATTGATTTTCTTTAACACTAGTGATGTTTGGTGAGGTACAGAAGCAGGAAATATTTCAGAGGCAATCCAGCAGCACCTACATTTTCTCTGCAACCCAACTTAATCTGCATCACAATTTTATAGGCAGTGTAACGCAGCCTCCTGGAACGAATGAAGAGTTGGGAACCAGCTCCAGACCTCGCTGTGACTTTCAAACTATCAGCCCAGACCGATGAAGTCAACGCGTGAGACAAACTGAGAACTGGAAAGTGCTCCTCAATCCAGGAACATGTAGTCAGCCTCTGTTAACAGGAAACTGATTTACAAAAAGTCTGTTAGCTTCCTGCCCTTAAGCTTCAAGTTCGTTGTAATGGTTATGAGAAAGTGACATAAAGCATTATGGAACTGAGAGTTAATTTCCCGTGTGTTTTTTTTTTTTTTTTTTTTTTTTTTCCTGGAGAATTTGAGATAACTTTCTGATTACAGCAGTGAACTCCTGCATCACAAACGGCAGGTAAAGGAGGTTGCTTCTGCAAAGCTTTGTATTCCAGGCTGAGACCTCAATATCCAGAGCTGCATTGGTATAACCCCAGCCGCGTGCTGTGCCACTTAAATAGATGAAAAAGCACAGCGCGGGTACGACCAGAAGACACCCCCCGACCGCCCGGCCGGACGCCGCAGGGCACCGTGCGGCTACGGGGCCTGTCAGGTGAACGCGGCAAACACGGAGGAGAACGAGAGAGCAACCTCCCCCCGAGGCTCCCCTCACCTCGGGGGTGATGAGCACAGAGACGGCCCCAGGGCCCCCTCAGGACCCCCCCCCCGGCCCCGCACCTCTCCCTGGAAGATGGCGTACAGCTCGGGCAGCGCCTCCATCCCTCCGCCTGCGCTCTCCGCAGCCTCGCGGCTCGCCTCACCACACGCTCACCCCGACACCTTGAAGAGAATCAGCTAATTAACCAGCTAGTTCGTTAATTAATTAAGGCCCGAGAGGAGCCCAAGCCCCGCACCCCCGCTCACCGCCCCCGGCCGCCGCCATTTCGCTGCCTCCGCCCCGCCCTCCCCCGCAGGCCCTCCCTTCCACCCAGCCAATCCCTGAGCTCCATACTGGCAGGCTCCAAGTGCTGCCCAATGGCATCCATCCGTGTTACTCACCGCGACCAATCCGCGCTAGGGGAGCGCCCGGCGGCCCGGCGCCGCTTCGTCGTCACCTCCGCGCGCCGGAGGAGACGTCGGGAGGGGGGCGGGCCTTCCCGCAGCTCTCCACCAATGGGCGCCGCGGGAGGCGGCGCGGCTGGCCAATGGGGGACCGGGCGGGCGCGCGCGGCGGGCGGCGATGCTGGAGCAGCAGAAGCGGAAGGGCCCCGCGCCCGGGCCCCCTCCAGGCCCCGCTCCAGGCCCCGCGCCCGGCCCCGGGCCCGGCCCCGACCTCCCGCTCGTGCCCGTCCCCGCCAAGCGGCCCCGCCATGAGCCGCCCGCCGCCGGGGGGGGCGCCGGGGGGGGCGGGCAGGCGGCTCCCGGGGCGCTGCTGCAGGCGGTACGGGAGGGGGGGGGCTGAGGGGGGCCTGAGGGGGCGGGGGGGGCAGGGAAGGGGGCTGGCGGGGGAGTCGAAGGGGCTGGGGGGGCGGGGAGGGGGCTGGGGGAAGGGGTCTCAAGGGGTTGGGGGCTCTGTGAGGGATCGGGGGGCTGGGGGGGTTCAGGGGGAGCTGGGGGGGGCTTGGGAGGCCTGGGGGAAAGGCGGCCGAGGGGGGCTGGGGGGGGGTTGAGGTGGTGCTGGGGTCTGGGGAAGGGATCCGGGGGGAGCTGGGGGTGTTCAGGGGCTGGGGGGGGAATAGGGAAGCTGGGGAAATGGGCCTGGGATGCTCGGGGGTGTCACAAAAGGGTGGCTGGGGGGGCTCAGAGGGGTTGGGGGAGCTCAGTGGGGGCTCGGGGTGCCCGGGTCTCTGGTTCCTCCACACCGCTCCCCCATCCAGCTGCCGTTGTCCCCCCGCAGGGCCCACCGCGCTGCTCCTCGCTGCAGGCGCCCATCATGCTGCTGTCGGGGCACGAGGGGGAGGTGTACTGCTGCAAGTTCCACCCCGGCGGCAACACCCTGGCCTCCGCCGGCTTTGACAGGCTCATCTGTGAGTACGGCGCGTCCAGGATGTGGTGGTCAGCCCTGGGCTCCCAGGACAGGAGGGATGTGGGGTGCTGGAGCCAGGCAAGGGGAGCGCTATGAAGGTGATGAGAAGACTGGTGCCCCTGTCGTACGGGGACAGGCTGGGAGAGCTGGGCCTGGTTAGCCCAGGAAAGAGAAGGCTGAGCTCCCTGCCAACCTCGGCCATGCTGGGATTCTGTGATACCAGACCAGGCCCCGGGGGATTTCGGCTTGTCGGGAGGCCGGCTTCTACAGCCCTGGGGGGTGGCTTCCTTGCAGGCATCAGCTGGGGTCCTGAGCATGCAGGGTGCAGGGGCAGTGCCAGGGACCCTGCTGAGTGTGGGGCTGGCCGCCCACCCAGCTCACTGCAGTCTTCCCAAGGCCCTTGGAGAGGTCGCCGTGGGTCTGTGCTGGCCAGCAGCACCCTGCAGGCACAGTTATTAATGCTTCGGCTTGCTGAGGTGAAGATCCGGTGACTTATTAATAAAACCAAGTTGATCTAAAGCTGTAAATCAGCTCTAAGCAGAGTCTCTTCTTCTGGGGCTCACATGGTCCTTCGTTACCGCTGTGCATCACCCTGGCCTTGAGGTGGTGGTGGTCATGTGGGAGCTCTGGAGAATCACTCTGTGCACAGCACAGGCACATCTACACGCGTCTTGCACTTTCATAGGGTGGTTTGGGTTGGAAAAGGCCTTAAAGATCATCCAATTCCAACCCCCTGCCTCTCTCCCTTCCTCTTAGTGCTGTGGAATGTCTACGGGGACTGCGATAACTACGCAACCCTGAAGGGGCACAGCGGGGCGGTCATGGAGCTGCACTACAACACGGACGGCAGGTGGGTGGCACGCCGACACGTTCCTGCCTCAGCCCCTGCCATTCCTGGGGGAAGGTGTCCTCTGCTGGCCACAGCCCGTCGCAGCCCCTCATGGTTGCCTCTGCTCAGCCGCTGCCCTCGCAGCAAACGCTTGTGCTGTGCCTTTCCTGATCTCATGCTTGTGTGGGAAACGGTGGGGAGGGAAGGAAAACACGTGAGCAATTTGTCACTTCGGAAGGCTCCTCCACCACTGCACCTGAACCAAGAGGCTGCCAGTCTTTCCTTGTACTTAGAGGACTTTTACTTCCTTAGAACTTTTCAATAGTCTTGGGGCCAGTTTTGTTTAATGTTTGTATCAACAGTCTTGGTGAGTCTTGGATCAGGTGCACCCTCAGTGGGCTTGCAGACAGCACGTTGGGTGGGAGTGTTGGTCTGCCTGGGGGCGGGAAGGCTCTGCACAGGGAGCTGAATGGGCTGAGTCCAATCTGTCCTTCACCAAGGCCAGATGCTGCACGCCCCACGCAGCAGTATAAGCTTTGAGAAACGTGGTTGGAAGGTTGCCCCTCCAAAAAGGACCTGGGGGTGCCAGCAGCGTGCCCAGTTGGCCAAGAAGGCCAACGCCACCCTGACCTGCAGCAGAAATAGTCCCGGGGCCAGCAGGACCAGGGAAGTGATTGTCCCTCTGTCCTTGGTGCTGGTAGGAGCACACCTCAAGCACTGTGTTCAGTTTGGTTCCCTCACTGCAAGAAGGGCATCGAGCTGCTGGAATGTGCTCAGGGAAGAGCAGTGAAGGGACTAGAAGACATGCAAGGAGCAGCTGAGAGAATTGGGGTGGCTTAGGCTGGAGAGAAGGACACGGAGGGGAGACTTTATCACTCTACAGCTATCCGAGGAGGTTGCTGCAAGGAGGGTGTTGGTCACTTTTTTCAGGTGGCAAGTGTTAGGACACAAGGAAAGGGTCTAAAGTTGCTCCAGGAGAGGCTTAGCTTGGATATCAGGAAGAATTCCTACACAGAAAGAGTGGTTAGGCACTGGAACAGGCTGCCCAGGGAGGTATTTGAGATGTGTGGGTGTGCACTAAGGGACGTGGTTCGGTGGGGGACTTGGTAGTGTTCGGTGGTGGCTGGGCTTGCTGATCTTAAGTTTTCCAACCTAAATGATTCTGTGATGCAACAACGTTCCCACTTGATATCTCAAGGTTTGATCTCGGAACTAGAGAGTAAGAAAGCTGGGATGGGAGAAATGCTTCTGAAATAGAGAAGCTCACGGGGATTCTTCTCCACAGCATGCTCTTCTCAGCATCCACAGACAAGACAGTGGCTGTGTGGGACAGCGAGACTGGAGAGAGAGTGAAGAGGCTGAAGGGCCACACCTCGTTCGTTAACTCCTGCTACCCAGCAAGGCGAGGACCCCAGCTTGTCTGCACGGGCAGTGACGATGGCACAGTGAAGGTCAGTGCGTTGTAGGTGGAGATAGTCTAGAGTGAAAATAAGGTGGGATCTCTGAAGGAGTCATTCATGTTCTTCCCATTTAAGTTGGCTAAATCCAGGCTTGGGTTACTTTGATAGTTTTGTGATACAAAAGCTTTGATTTAAGAATGAAATTTGCTTGTTCCTTCTGAAAATTTTTGGATGGGGATTAACAAGATTGATCTACTCAGTGGTTCTTTTTCTACTAAATCACATTAACAGAGCATGAGGAAGGCAAGCAGCTACTGAAATCTTTTATTCAACCGCCTTCCTTCCTCCTATTTTTTTTTCAAATGAGGAGAGTCACATGCTTTAATCACACCAGCCTTTTGCTGTGTTTTCTGTAGAGATCTTTTGAGATCTAAAAGTGAATTTTAGCAGAGCGGTTTGAGTCTCTGCAAAGTGTATACATGTGCAACTTTCTGTCATTTTATTGTTAAGTCTCTCTGTGTAAGTTTGATAACCACCGTGTCCTTTTAGCTGTGGGATATCAGGAAAAAAGCTGCCGTCCAGACATTTCAGAACACGTACCAGGTCTTGGCTGTAACCTTCAATGACACCAGCGATCAGATCATATCTGGGGGCATTGACAACGACATTAAGGTACGATGTTTGCGTCCTCGTGCGCCTTTCCGACCGTGCTCACCTTTTCCACCCCATCAGAAATCTCTTGTAACAGCGTGCAAAATGTCGCGTTGGTCAAGGACAAACGTGGAAGGCCGCTGGTCGATTTTACAGTCACAAGAGCTGTGCCAGCCTCCGGTGCCCAACCTCTCTCTTGATCTAAGGCCAAGAAACTCTGAGGGAGTTGTTCCAGGGCTGTTCGCCACGTGACTGCCTGGGCAGCCCTGGCATTTCTGGCCACGCATCTTAGCGCTGCTGTCACACTGGAGCTGACATGGCATGCGAGCTCTTCTGGCAGTCGGTGCCTCTCCCAGAAGCTCTAGAGCCATATATGAGGTAGGCTAAAGAAAATCTGGTGACACATCCAACTCCCTGCCCTCTGCTCCAGTATGCTGTTGTAATTTACTTTGTCACCTGCTACTGTGGAAAGTTCTTATTTAAGAGCACGCTCAGTGTTTCATTCATTTGGTAGCTGAGATTCTCCTGATAGCTGCCCAGCTCAGGCAGTCTTGCTGTCTTTTTAGCCTCAGGCTCCAGTCTTACCTAGGCACGGGGAGCATGTTCTTGTCAGAGGGCCATCGCTAAGATAGCACTGAAAGGACATCTGTTCTTACTGCCCCGGGAACGGCCGTAACTCCTGGGGAAAGAACAGCATGAAATTCTGGGGGTTTGACAACTGCTGCCATGTGCCATGGTCAGTGGAATCTGGGAGCTGGGAGAGCTGTAGCCAGATTGAAAGGGATTCCTGCATGCACAGGGCAGCTGTAATTTAGCTCCTTGCTGCTAATGTTAAGTAAGAAGCCTTCTAAAGGGCAAATTCTTTTTTCTTCCTTCAACACACAAAATTATAGCCTTATATTTTAGCCATTGAGACCCCACCCAACAGAAATTGACAGCTGATTTCATCAGATGACTGATCAGTACTTGTACAAAATGGTTTGGAAACCGCATTTCTGATGGTCTGGGCTATCCTTTTTGTGTCTGTCTGAAAGGTGTGGGACCTTCGCCAGAACAAGCTCACGTACACGATGAGAGGACACGCAGACTCGGTGACAGGCCTCAGTCTGAGTTCAGAAGGCTCCTACCTGCTCTCTAACGCAATGGACAACACAGGTACGTCCTGCTGAATGTGACAGCACAGCTGTGCAGACAGCCCTCAGCCCCGGCCCGCTCCTGCTAGCCTTTGGGTAGCCGCGCGTGTGGCATTTTGGAAGGAACGGCTTGAATTGTTCAGTGTAGAAAAAAGAGTCAGCCGTGGGGATGGCTCAGGGGAGATGAGCTCCACAGATGCAGTTTGAATTCCTGTTGTTGCAGTGCTGACAGTTGCATCCTTTGCAGAGAGGGAGCAGCTGTATCGGAGAGGTTTGTCATGTCTTCCAACGGGCAGGAAGGATTTGAGCCGTGGCACAAATTATTTGCACAGGCAGTTGAACGTAATCTTGGTCCTGCTTTTGTCAGGTCGGTTCGGCTGCTTCCTCGCGGCAGGGAATGGCGGTGCTGTTTCCAAACTGCCTCCTGCGTATGGGTGCTCAGCAAACTGATCTGTTAGAACAAAGCGTATTATCATAAAGCAAATGCTCGTGGAAGGAGACGGTAGCTCCTTTGTGTAATAGTTGTTGGGGATTTTTCCCTTCCCGTGGGCAGTGGTCTTGGCATCATTATAAATTTCTGCATTTTACCTTTCATATCAAAGCTTCCTGCAAGAGGAAGGCTGCTAGTTCCTTTTGCTTCTAGGGAAACCTATTTATGAAGAGAGCAAGGAATGTGACTGGGTCTCTGACTGTTAGAAGCTGACCTTGCCCCCGTCCCTCTGCCGTCCAGCTAATTACTCTGAGCTCTCTGTTGCAGTTCGCATCTGGGATGTGCGACCGTTTGCCCCTAAAGAGAGATGTGTAAAGATTTTCCAGGGGAACGTGCATAATTTTGAAAAGGTGAGTGTACTACACACTGAAAGGGTATTGTTCATGAAATGCTGCCCCTGTCTATTAAGTTTCCTGTAAATTGTTTTTTAAAATCGAGTTTAAACCAGAAAGACTTTAATAGGGATTCAAAGAAAGATTAATGCACAAAGTCGGATTCTAATTAAAGCTGCAGTAACAAAATTTCTTAGCTCAGTTCAGCTATAATTAGCTGTAAATTAAGTATTTTCTACATTTACTATCTACATTGTGTAAAATAACAAGACACTGGATGTTTTCAGCAATAAAATAAAATCTGTAATTACCTTCTTATCTTCCAAAGGGAGATCATTATAGTGGTGTTCATGATATTTAAAGTCTCTTGGTGATTTTATTTCAAGAGGAAGGGAAAAGCTAAATCTTCCTTTGGAATGGATCTGTGCACATTCTTCTCTTTTAGAATCTTCTGAGGTGCTCGTGGTCCCCAGATGGAAGTAAAATAGCAGGGGGATCTGCTGACAGGTGAGTTATCGCTGTGTTTCTGTTCCTATCCATCCCAAACTGTTTTGCAATCACACCTGAAACGAGCTGGATCATCTCTACAATTAATATGAAGAGCCAGAACTGCAGAGAGGTGCGAAGGCCCAAACAGCTCCCCGCAGTCTTCTGCGAGCATTGTCTGCGGTGATTATCGTACCGACGTGTTTATGTTGCCTTTGCGTCAGTGGAGGAGAACTGTCTAGTTGTAAAACCCTTCTCATTGTCAGAAGCCTTCTAGAGAGCCCCATTACTGCTCATGTCCAGTCTCTGCGTCCAGCAGATGGACACGCAGATGACAGCAGCGTAGCTGGCAGCAGACGAGCCTCTTGCAGTCGTCCCAGCCGCCTCGTGTGAGACTCTTCCAGGAGTGCAGAGAAGTGGTGCGTGGGGCTGGGGTTGTGCTGACCACAAATCCCAGAGTGCTGCGTGGCAGCTAGCAGGGAGCACCAGTGGTGTCCCGAGGATCATTTGTAACCCTTGCTTTAATTAACAAGTGCGAGGAAATAGATCTGACTAAATTAGCATGCATTGGACTCTTAAATCAGATTCTGTAAACTGAGGTTACCGAGGATTAAACTGGGTAGAGGGAGGAAGCCAACAGAGGGGCTGTGCCAGACTGAGGGTCGCCGTGAAGGATACAACCCCCGCTGGAGCAAATCCAGATGCACTCTCGGTGACATCGAGACAGGAATTCCTGCAGGCCAGAGTCCAAGACATGGAGCAGCAGTAATCAGCCAATTAATGAGTTTCTGATGGGGGATAGGAAGAACTGGAGTTCTTACTGTCCAGATACAGCGGGGCCGGCTGTCACGGCGGGTGGCTGAGACCTGACCCTTCTTTCTAGCCCTGCTGGGCTGTGGCAGCAGTGCACGTGGTGATGAATACCTGTTTGTTACTGCGCCAATGCTGTGGCAGGTCCCAGGGCGGGCAACCTGACACGCTGAAGTGTGGTGTGAAATATCGGGCCATTAGTTTAGTCCTGCAGATGCTGCTGGAGTTCTGTGCTCTGACAGCAACTTTGTTGTGAAGAGCACAGGTCCCAGGGCAGGGTAGATGAGGCCACTCCAAATCTTTCTGCTATCTCTGAGTTTTCATTTTTTTTGGAGGAGCATCTGCTGGGAAAGCAAAGCAAGATTAAGCATTTTGTGTGTCTGGGTAAAAAGTACTTCCCCAGCAGTTACTGCTTCTCTGCATTTTGTGGAGTGTGTGTTTGTGTTGGAGGGGCAATTACCTGATTTTTTTTTTCTCTGTGAGCCCTTCAGAAGGTTTATTGTAAAACCAGCAACTTAAAGTGCTTTCCTGCTCTGCCATGCCATAGAAAATACAGCAGAATTTCTTTGAGAAAGCATCAGATGCAGCTCTTACCTGCTGGATTGAATAGTTGTGCTTGCAGAAGTGCTGCTTTAAATGATATTCACGACATAAGTGGGGTGGTTTCATTTTTCCTTTTCACATGTTTTGAGAAAATCCAAAGAATAGCAGCAGCCTGGAAATGAAAGGCTCTAACAAGGCACGTCTGCCCTATAGTGGTGTCGGTGTCCTCTCTGCCTTACCAACAAGTGCTGTGAGGGGTTCAGTGCATCTTTGGGCAGAGAGGAGGCTCAATTCTGTTCCAGGCAGAAGAGAGGCCTAACTGTAAAACCAAATCCTGTCCTTCATCAGACCTGCAAAGCCCTGTCAAAGGGACGGAGCGGGTGAGGTGATGTGGAGGCACTCGGTGCTGGTGGCGCTGGTCCCAGCTTGGCATTCCAAGCTTGGGTTTCGTGCGGGGCCGTAACAGGGCCGCTGATCCCAAGTGAATTTGAATTCAGGCGGCAGAGACGTGGTGATGCGCAGTGGCGTTTGCAGCAACCTGCCTTTGGAGGAAGTGTAACGTTACAGATTGCTTTTACACGTGTTTTACTCTCGCCTGGTTGTACCTCATGCCCTCACCCTCTGCAGCGTCCCCTGTAAGAGGACAGCGATGCCCCTGGAGCGGGAGGGCGGCAGAGCTGCTCACCGCGCTGAGCCAGCCGATTACAGCTCTGCCCCTTTCTTCTTCTGCCCCCTGACAGGTTTTGTTTTAGATGCCAGTCACCTACCTAAAGAGCAAAGCGAGAAGGCAGTGTGAGTGTAATCCAGCACTGGCAGCTTTCCCAAGCCGCTGATTTTTCTGAAGAGCTGTGAACCTTGTAACAAATGGCATTTCGTGTGGTGAAGCTGTTAAGTTTGGAAAGGAGGCTGTGTGGGTGGAACACAGCGTCGCCTCGCCTGGCTGTAGTGCACTTCTCAGAGCTCTTCCCATTCTGATTTATAAAAAAAGCCTCTCACTCCTACGGAAGCTCTCCATAACGGGTCAGGGCACCGCTTTGTTCCCCGGTGAAACCAGTGTTAGCTGCCAGGCGGCCACCACGCCGTGCCGGCAGTGACGGACACCCCCGGGGGACAGGCTGCGTTCTGTGGCTAGCAGAAAGCTGCTGTCTTCCCCCGCTCGACCATTGGTACGAATAGTCTGAGGGCTGCATGGTGCCCCGTGCCGGCGGTTCGTTTCTGACCCGCTGCGTGAGGAGTGCCGGTGTCTCGGCGCTGTCCTTCAGCCAAGGTGAGGCACGCGGGCAGCACCCGGCGGCGGTGCGGCGCAGGGACCTGGAGGAGATCAATCAGAGGGCTCGATGCAATCTGGTCAGCCCCCTAATAAATGCGGAGAAGTGAATTATGACTTTAATGGCCCAGCAGGAAGAAATCCATAGATACAGGTTGTTGGCTGGGAGGGATCACATTGTAGCGAGGGCTGGGGGGGGAGCACCCAGGCTCCTCCTAAGGGCTTGTCTGCCTGAACTGGGAGCCACCACTGGGCTTGCAGGCAGGTATTTGCGTCCTCCCCTCTCCTGATGCTTCTTTTGTCCCTTAGCCCGCCGTATGGCTGCGGTGCCGAGGGTCTCTGTGGCCTCATCCATCTCCGTGCCGCAATGGATGAGGTGTTGCCGCAGTGCTGTGACAGCAGAGGCTTTTAGCACAGAGCTGACATGTTAGCTCCTACCTGCTCAGACCTTTGCTCTCCTGAATTCAGCAGTGCAGCATTTTGCTCCTGACAGGCTCCTTGTTTATCCACGCTAACAGCTGTGGTTATTGCAGCCTGGGTGGTGAACCGTTGCAGGAAGCAGCCGTTGGTGTGGGAGGCGGCTGCTCTCCCTTCACAAATGCCTGCTCTCATCATGACTCTCTTGTAGGTTCGTCTACGTGTGGGACACCACATCCAGGAGGATTTTGTACAAGCTGCCAGGCCACGCTGGGTCGGTGAACGAATTGGCTTTCCATCCAGAGGAGCCTATCAGTAAGTCGTCCCCAAATCAAGTCACCTGGGGAAATTCCAGGGCAGGCTGAGCTGGTCCTCCAGAAAACAGCTCAAAA
Source organism: Oxyura jamaicensis (assembly GCF_011077185.1). Classification (NCBI taxonomy): domain Eukaryota; kingdom Metazoa; phylum Chordata; class Aves; order Anseriformes; family Anatidae; genus Oxyura; species Oxyura jamaicensis. The sequence continues at coordinate 1,368,800 of NC_048915.1, forward strand.
ACTGGCCGAGAGCCCTGAGTGTCAGAGACAGACCTGGGGGAAGGTGTTATCCGTAGCTCAGGACTACAAAGGGAATCCATTGCAGGCATGCATTGGAGCTGGGACCTGGGCTGAGTGAAGAGGCTCTACCTGTGTGTCCTGCCCAGATGGAGACCTGGGTGAGCAGCCGTGCAGCTCTGGCCTGTGGTAGCACGGCCTGTTCATGAGCTGCGGGTGGCCGTGAGCTACTGCCACAGTCCAGGACTTCCCAAAATACTTCTGGTACAAGGGTTTGTTATAACCATGAATTTACTGATCACATCGTGACAGGTATAGAAACCTGGAAGTACGTCTTTAGTCCAGGGTCTCTAACTTTCACAGAGGGCGTAAGAAGCAAACAAGGCTCCTTGTGCAGCCCTTTTTATCGCCATTCCATAAACGTCCTGCTCCAGGGTGAAGGTGTGGCACTGCGTGACGGCGGTGGGTGAGGAGATGCTCTCAGTGGCGTTTTCGGAGCTCTTTCAGTTACGGAGCATTAGCTGAGAGCAGCCTTGGTACCGGTTCCTTAGCGCCGTTTGTGGCCCGGGCAGGACCATGGGGCACTGTTGTTTCTATAGAAACTTGCACCGTCGGCCAGCTCACCACACTGCTTGGGCCAAAAATTGACACAAGTCAGCCCTGAAGCGAAGCCAAGAGCTCAGCGGTGCCGGGGATGACAGTGCCTGCAGCAGCCCGGGGGTGGGGATTCAGGGCAGTGAATTATGGGCTTGTTCCTTGGTTATTCATTGCTCTGTCTTCAGATCAGAGACGGTGCTGGAAGAGCAGAGCAATCTCCCTTCAGTTTGGAGCGGATTGTTTGTAATCGCATTCCGCCTTTTTGTGACTCATTCGCTCATCTTAAAGGAAAAACTAAAAACCCAGCCAGTCGTTGCACGCGAGTTCAGCGGCTGATTCCTCCTAACGTCTGGGACCATTCATCCTGTAGCTCGCTGCACCCACCCCACAGCACTCAGCTGCGTGGAAGAGCGCCCAGGGAGCACAGTCGCAGACATCAGTCTGTGAGCCTCACGCCAGCCCCCAGATCTTGCCTGGACTTGAGTGAAACAGTTGTCAGTGTCGAGAACAGCGCTTCTCTGCTGGGGCTGTGGTTACCTCCACGCTTGGTGTTGAATCCCCTCACCAGCCTTTCCTGAATCAGGGCTGCTCGGTGACTCCTGACAGCCGAGAGCCGACTGCAGTTTGCCTCTGCTGATAAATAAGAGCAGCCCGACCGAGCTTTCCCAGCGAGCCTGTGCCCTCTAGCGGCATGTGGTCCTGCTGGCCGTGCCTGAGCCGCAATCCGAACACTCCTTGCAGAGAAAATAACATTGCGGGATGTTTGAGAGCGTTAACAGCGTGTTCATGTGCCTCTCTCTACTGGTTTAATGCTCAGACATTACGGGCGGCGTGCCTTTATGTCTGCCTCGGGAGAGGGGAACGGCAGCCAGAACGCGTGGCTAGGTGTCAGTAGCAATCCAGTGGAGCATTTTGGGGGGAGCAAATGAAATCTGGCTTTACAGATAGCTCAGTGAGAGAAATGAGTAGTTAAATCCAAATGGAGTGCCACGAGTGGAGGTCTCAGCCTGCTCTGTTTAATTTTTGTGTTCCTCTCTCTCGCAGTACTCTCTGCATCCAGTGACAAACGGCTGTATATGGGGGAGATCCAGTGAAGCTGAGAAGACGGTGTGATTCGTGCCCTTAAGTCCTTGGTTTACAGAAGTAGGATTGACTTGCTTCTCGCTGGTGCCAGCCCCCTCTCACACTTGCGGTAACGGGAAAATGTTGAAGCAGCTTGATGAGCCAAGCAGCCCTCTGCAGGCTGCCGTGTCTGCGTGGTCCTGCTGTACAGCTTGGGGTTTTTTTCCCTTCTTTGGGAATCAGGAAAATTTAGAATTGAAGAGGTTTTGATTTTGGCTGTACAACAGACTACGAACCCTTACCCAGATCACCTGAAATTTGTACAACTTGTTTAAATTCCATCTGTGGCTTGTATATTCCCTGTCCGGTTTCTCTTGGTTGTTTTTATATGGTCAAAACTGAAATAGACAGCTTTTTACAAGAACTGTGTGGATGGTATTTATTGTTCTGTTTTACTTTCCTATTGTACAGTGCTAAATCAAGGCCCACACTCGTATATAACCCAGGGAAGCCACATACTTTAACTTCAGAAGAGCGGCTTTATTTTTTATTCATGGCAATAAAAATGACCACACTGGAAATAATTATCAGGCTACTGCTGAATCCTATTTTCTTGTTCTGAGTAGAACCAGCCTTCTGCTATAAATAAACGTAAAGGGAGGGAGTTCTATGGCAAGCAGAGTGTGTTCAGGGCTCAGCAGTGGAGGACCCAGCCTGGTGCCTTTCTCTTTGCCCTGGCTGAGCAGCAGGGATGGTAGCAGGCCCTCAGGCAGGTTTGGTGTGTGTTACGTATTTACCATGGTGGACATCAGGACTTGCTATGGGAGAAAACAATTCCCCTTCCAGCAATTTAGGTTTCTTCCCCACTTGCTTATCCCCATCCTTTCATGCTCAGGTGTCTGTCCCGCATAGTCTGCACATTTCCAAAGGCTCAGCCTGCCTGGACAGGGACCTGCATGGCCTGCACAGGCACAAACGTCTCCTGCCTTGATACCCGTGGCTGATTGCTGGGACGATGCGGGGTGAGAGCACCAGCTCAAGAGAGGATTCTGGGGCTGCCTCTGCCACAGCTTGCCCTGCAGCCACCCAACGTGGCCGCGCTGGCCTCTGTGAGCACTCAGAGCAGAGGGAGGTTCCCCGTGCTGCAGGTGGTTCCCTGATGATAATTAACTGACCTTGAAGAGCACACGGTGCGTTTCTGTTCTGCACGTGCCCATCTCCGCTTCCAGCTGTAAGACTTTTCATCCTTTTTCCCATCTTTTTTCCTCCTGGTGCTGCCGTGGCTCAGGTGTTACTCACATCTCGCTGACTTTCTGCCTTGTCCCAGGGGAGCGCTGCAGTTCGGGTGGGATGAGGAAGAGCGACCGCGCGCTGCTCCCACGCCAGCTGTAGGACTGTCCCATGCAGCCTCGGTGTGCGGCTGATCAGGAGGCTTTGGTGCAGCCACCAAAGTGCGTTTTGCACAGTAAAAAGGGAAGAACCACAAACACATTCTGAGCATTTCTTGCCCCTACTCTCCCCACCGTGGGGAGAAAAGCTGGAGGATGGCGCACTCAGGGCCAGAACGGACGGAGCAGCTTTTAAGGAGGATTGGAAACGTGGCTGCAGCTCCCAGAAGGTAAGGTGAGCCTGTCCCCCAGTGTGGGGTGTTCGGGTGTGCGACGCTGCCCTGTCCCCATCACCTGGAGCAGTTCCTGTCCTGGTGTTGTGTCCTTCAGCTTGCTGCAGCCAGGCTGCAGGCTGCCCGTGGCCCTTGGGAACGCAGGAAACTCTTGTCTGTGATCGTGCCCCTCGCTGACCCTCTCTGCAGCTGGGTTGAAGGACTCAGGCATCAGGTCCGGACTCAGCAGAGCTCCAGGTTCGCTTCACATCGCCTCCAGAGACACCGAAGGGGTCTGATCCTTGTCCATTTTCAGCTTCCACCTCCCAGCATTCCCCCGACTCCCAGCAGGGACGAGTCAGCCTGTCCAAACCTTCCTGCCCGGTGGGGCTGGACCCGGCACTGCTGCAACCCAGGACCCTGCACGTGTCCTTGCAAAGCTGCTGCTGCCCCTGACCGCAGTCTGTCCCCAGGGTGGGAACCGGCGGAGGCCAGGGCTGGGGAGGGGACGGTGCAGACAAGGGAGGACCTGCCGCCCGATCGTGGTGAGTGCATGTGAACACGAACAAATCACCCTCCAGCTGAAGAGCCAGGCGGAGAGAGCTGGAGGCAGGGGAAGATTTATTTTTAACTCTGCAGAGTATTAAATAACACGCCCTGAAACGCATGTAAATGAGAGCTGGGGATCGAGCAGGGAGCGTGGGGGCTCAGGCCAGCCCTTCCCGGAGCCTCCCGGGCAGCGACACTGCACCTCCGTCCCCTCGCTGGGGCTGCCCAGCCAGGACGTGCAGGCACTCGCAGTTAGTGCTTAACAGACCCTATTACAATCCTCAGAGGGTTTGTTGTTTTATTTGAACGTATGCCCAAGTGTCAGAGGGAAGAGAGACTCCCGGGGCTTAGCTGGTGGTGACAAGATAATAACTGCTTTCTTCCTGACTCGTGTTTGTTTAAAAGAAGTGAAAGAAGTGTTGTATTTTTTTTTTCCTAATTAGCAACCCAGGAACCTGCGGTGAAGCCAAGGAGGGGGCATGTCTTTCCCCCTGCCCCAAGTCCCTGGTTTTATTGCGTTGGTGGGGCCTCAGGGTGACGTTGTGCTAGGAGGGGGAGCCCCGCTGCCTCCTCCTGCATCCCCGCCTCGTGCCCACCTCGTGCCTGGATGCAGCCGGCTGCATCCACCCACCTCAGCCTCCAGGATGAGCGATGCTGCCGAGGCTCACCGCTGGCTCCAGCCTCGCCTGGGGAAAGAAAAGGGGAGAGGAAAGCAGCTGACAGTGGATGGATCCACTCTGCATCCATGCAGCCATGACCCAGATCAGGGAAATGATCTGGATTAACACTAATCCCCCTGCCCCAAGGGGGCGGCCAGGGCAGAGCAAGCTCTGCAGTGGGGCCGGTTTGCTCTTAGAGCATCTCCATCCTATAAACAGAGCGGGAGAGCCCAGCGGTGCCACCCGAGCACGAGCAAACTCGCTGCACAAGTGAGTGCCCCTCTCCTGCAACCCCTGGGAGGTCCCTGTGCCCATCCCAGTGCTGCAAGACAGATCTGCGCAGCGCCTCGCTGGTCAACCAGACGTCCCATGCCAACGGAGGGTGAAGAGGGAGATGCAGGCGGCTGCAGATCTGAATTACTGCTGCCAATTACCATCTGCAATTAGGGCCCAGTTCCCTGCGTCACAGAGGTGGGAGATGAATCGGAGCGTTTGCCCATATCCTGGTCCCCGGAGAGAGCCGAGAGGTGATTTAGAGGCGGCACCCACCTGCTGGTAATGGGACACGCGCTCAGCGAGCCGTGACTATGGCCCCGTCCTAACAATTTGTGGATTTAATCTAATTTGCTGAGGGGGTTGGAGGGGTGGCGAGTTAATGGGGGTTCTCGCTGCTAACAGCCCCCAGAGGGGCACTTGGAGCCGAGCAGCTTTCACGCTCTGCAGAGCCAAATCCCTGCACCAGCGAGCACGGCCACAGCCCCGCGCCACCTCCGTGGGGGTCCGGCCCCCAGGCTTGGTGCTGGCCCTTGGGGACTCGTGGGGCTGGAACTTCACGTGGGACTGGCTGGGACACAGCCGTGGCAAATCCCTCCCATGCAAAGGGCTGGCAGCTGGCTGAGCCCTGTGTGTCCAGGCATGCACGCTCATGCAAGCACACATGCATGCGCACACCCATGCACACCCATGCACACACGCTCTCGCAGATGGTTTCTCCACACCGGAGCAGCGTGAGCTCCGGGGCACTACAGCAGAAAGCCATTAAAGGCGTAATCCGGGCACGGAGAAAATTGTTTTCTTAAACAGGTTTATTCCTCCGAGGGACGTATTTGCTTGAGAGATTTCCTCTATAAATTAAATCTGTCCCGTGATCCAGATAAACGGCCGCGAGCCCTGCTGCCTGCCTTCGCACGGCGTGGCTCTCCCCATCCCTGTCCCCATCCCTGTCCCCATCTCATGTCCTGTGCAGACGCTCCTGGACGGAGGCAGACGGGGCATCTGGAGCACCACGACATGTCCCAGATTGGGGCACGGGGCCGGATCCTGCACCAGGTGCTGCTGAGCCCTGCGCTGGGCATGACCTGGGCGCCGCCAGCAGGTCCCGGAGCCTGCCGCCCCCTCTCCATCCCCACCCGCCTCGCTAATTGCTGCCCTGTCCTTCCACCAGCGCTTTTCACACCTTTTCCCATTGCTGCTCAGAGGCTCATAATGAGTTTTGATAGTTACAATACGCAAGTGATAATTTCTAAAAGAATGGAAAACAATTATTTGCTCTGTTGGGGGATTAGATGATATTTAGTCTCTATTTAATGGAAAACTAATTAAATTACATGAGAAACTGAAGAGAATTTTTTTGTTAATTATGAATATTGCAAGCTACAAAGGCTAAATGATGATGGATTCTGTAATCTGCCGTGCTTTTAGCTAGACGCTGAGATAAGATGACAACTGAGAAAGAATGGGAAGAATGCATTTTAATTTCTATATCGATTCAATAACAGCCGGCTGAACAATGATCCGTTAATGGTGATCTGCAGGAGCTGATGTTGACTGGCAGGCTGACGGGTAATTATGTTAAAACTGGGGAAACAGTGGTTAAATAGATGGGTGTTTGCTCCTGGAGGAGGCTGGGGAAGCCGCAGTGCCCCGTGTGCTAAGCTTCCCTTGGGTTTGCCCCATCGTGTCCCTTCCCTTTGCCCCGCGCACGGTGGGGACGTGCTGCTTCATCAGTGCCAGGTGTCCCCCGGGGGACCCCGTTGGGATTTGGGGCTGGGTGAAATGAGGAGGGAGTGGTCCGGGGTCCAGGCCAGCTGCTGTGCTGGAGGTGCTGGGTCTGGTGTGCAGCGTCCTGAGCTCGATGCCCAGATCTGGGCTCTCCATCACAGGCAGCATCACGGCCCCTGGTGCTGGAGCATCCCTGGTCCTAGGGCTGGGACATCCCTGGTCCTGGGGTTGGAGCATCTACAACCCCATGCTGGAGCATCCACAGTCCCAGGCTCTGTCCCAAAACCCGGCTGGGACCCAGCCACCCCCCCGGCAGGGTGCTGAGCTTCACAAAGCCACCACCTGCATCACACCTGCAGGGCTGCTCTGCTGCTCCATCCTCTGGTTAATAAGGGGCTCATTAGCATGGATCCAGGAGACCTTCAACCCTTGAGTGTATTTATCATGGCTGCTCCACCAAAATCGAGGTGCCCACCAGCCTTGGGAGAGATTTAGCCTGAGCGAAGTGGCAAGGACAAACGCAGTCCCAGTTAAAGGCACTCAGTTATAGTTTTGGGGCGCTCCATCACTGCCCGTGCTGATTCCAACCCCGACCTGGAGGCCAGCTCTGCCAGGAGCAGCCAGGCAGGGGGGTGCACGCAGGAGCCCCAATCACCCACCCTGTTTAATTGCGAGCGACCTCTGCCTGCACGGCAGCGGCAGCAAGCTTGGCACGTGTTCGCCCTGCACTGATTTGCATAACGGATGGAAATAAATATCCGCTCCCCGTCACGGTAACCCAGATAGATGGGTCCTCTTGGAAGATTTGTTTGCCAATAAACACGCCAAAACGATCATTTCGGCTTGTTCCAAGAGGCTGCTCGGAGCCGTAAATCCCTGCCCAAGTTGCTGGAAGCAGCTCGCGGGCACCGCTCGGCTTTGGCTCGGCAGCGGCTCCTCGGGGAGGCCACAGCCCCTCTCCCAGGGACGATCCCAAACCCTGGGCACAGATTTGGTGCTTTTTCCCCCTAAATAATTGCTGATCTGCTTGACCGCGGGTGCTGCTGCCTCTCTTCCCGGGGGCTATTTTTTTTTGGCTCTGCTTGGAGATATTGAACAACGCTCATGCTGGACGTGATTGCCTCAAGCCCTGGTCCTGCAGCTCCCCGCAGCGTTTCCAGCAGCCACTGAGCAGCCCTGGCTGCAGCACCAGCATCCCGGCTGGGAAAGGAAAACCAAAGCTGCCAGCGTTGTGGTTTCTTCCTGTTCCAGATTTTTTGGGGAAAAAGAAAACCAACAAGTGCTCTGGTGGTTTTCTTGAACTAAGAATAGAAATTTTTGGTAAAAATACCAGTTAGAAGTCTAACATTTTTGTGTGCTGTGTTTAGATCCCTAGCAGATCCATCTCCCTCTGGCAGAAGGGCTGCGGAGGATACAGGTGGTTTTTGCTGAAAACATCCCACTTTGGGTGAAGGCGAAGATTTCATGATTTCATGTGGGATTTCATCCCACCTGGCTCCTTGTAGCCTGGGGGGGAAAGCAGGCATCCCTCAGCAGGCAGAGGGATGCTAAAGCACCCTGGCATCCTCCGGGTGCAAACAGGACTCCCAGCACCCAGCCCCGCCAAAGTTTGCCCAAGAGCCTCCTGATACCTCTTTCTTCCCTCCTTGCAACCCAACGAATGCATTCCCAGGCCCCTCTGCAAACCCAGCAGCCGGTGCAGGGCTGGCCAGGCACCCCCTGCAGCAGAGCCAAGGGCCCGCAGACCCGGGGTGCGTTAGCGTGGGGCTGCTGTGCCCCTCGTGAGCGGGCAGCCGAGCACAGGCTGTCAGCTCCCGCGTGCCGCATTTCCATTTGAAAAAGCCAGCGATATTGAAAAAGAATGGCTTTCCACGAACAATGTGTCTTGTGTACATCAAAGCACTTATCTTCACAGCTTCCTCCCATCTCCATGAATGAATAATGTGACCCTGATTTAATTTCCTCCTAATATTTCCTCCATAATTTGCGTGTCATCTGCTTTCTTTCTTTTCATGAAATAAAAAAAAATAAAAAAAAAAAAGAAGAAGAAGAAGAAGCAAAGGGCTGCAGGTCCAGAGGCAGGGTGGCAGGCTGTGAGCAGAGCAAGTGACAAAATGTTCAGCCCTTTCCCACCCGCTCACAAATTAAGTTATCTCCTTGCCTTCTAGGGAAGCAGCTTGACATGGTATATTGACCTTTTTAATCTAAAATTGATTCTTCGCAAAACTCCACCTGGTCGAGAGCCAGGCAGGATCTCAGCACCATTGTGTTGGTTTTATCGCTTTCATTATTTTACATCAGCGCGTTTTGCCTTTCTCTGTTATTTACTTGAGCCTTTGCACCCTTGCACTGACGGGGAGGGCTGAGCTGAGCACAACTGGGCTGGCAATTGCCAGCGAGATGCTATGAGGTGGTTGGGGCCTCATCATTTTTGATCCACAGGGTGAAAAAGGTCCCTCTGCCCAGGTTGCTCCTTTGCTTAAATCCAGGAGGAGCAGTTCCTGCGTTTCAAACACCCACCAGCTCAGACTGCTTTCAGCCATCCCTCCCAGGCTGCTGTTTAAGGGCGTTGCTTGGTGACCCCACTGAATTTTTGTAGTATGTTTTGCATTCACAGAAGCCAAGTGTTTTCTACAAACCCCATCCTTTGGTCACACAAGTACCTCCCAGAACACTCCTGGGAGCACGTGCCAGCACACTGCACGGGGACAGAGAGAAATTCCCACCATGGCGCATGACAGAAAAGCTCCAGGAGTGGAAGCTACTGCAGGCTGGTCCCAGCAGTGCACGGGGATGTGTGGTCTGTCTGGGCCCTTCCAAACTTTGCATGGGTTGGGTTAGACCATGGCCAGACCTACAGACACACACAAATGCTCCTGAAAGGCTGTGGCCCACTGGATCCAGTGCAGAGCTGCTCTGGTGCCTGTGTGCTCAAGGAATGGTTTAGTAGATGCTTTGCTATAAAAATCGGGGCTGAGGTTTAAGAAAGCATGGAAGTGAAAAGCAGTGAAGTGTTCCTAAGTCCTTCTGCTGGGTGGCATGTCTGGGGGAGGTTTCCCACACACTGGAAAAGCACCATCCCAGTTTTTCCTCGGCAGATTTGCAGTTTCCGCTCCCCCAGAAGGTGTGCTGTGGAGAAAGAACAAAGACAAGCAGGGTGGATGGCTGTTAGGGACCATACCCTGCCAGCTCGCTCTGCACCCACCTTCTTGCCCAAATCTTCCAGATTTGAGCCCTGTGGGAGCAGAGGCACAAAGCCAGATGGCTGGCGTCTGCCCAGGCAGAGGTCACTCCCAGCCCTGGGAAGCCATGTGTGACCAGGGCTCTGCTGGGGGTTTCACAGGGGCTTTGCTCCCAGGGCTGAGCATCTGTCAACCCTGCAAGGCCAGGTGCTGCCCCGGCACGGCCACCCTGGGGTGTCCCCAGAGGTGGTGGCTGTGGGGTCCCTGTGCTCTGTGTCCAGGCACCACCCACCTGCGGACCACAAGGGACGCTGGCTGGGGCAGAGTGGGGGGGGATCAGCGATTCTCCAGCCCTTTACATTTACAAACCAGGATCTAACCCTGCAGGTCTCACCCCTCAACCTTCCTCCGGAGAAAAAATAAAACAAAAATCCGCAATTAAAAACCGAAATTACTGCCCGCTAACGAAAGCCTGGCGCGAACAGGAACCGCGCCCGCCGCCGGCTGCGGGGAGGCGGCCGCGCTCCCGCCGCCCCCGGCCGCCCGGAAGCCGCGAAGGGCTCGGCGCTGGCGCGGCGTGCCCG
>NC_048915.1:1379430-1417775 GCF_011077185.1 Oxyura jamaicensis
GCTGAGAAGCTGGGGGCCGGGGGCGGGGCGCCCCTGTGGGTGGGCCTTGTTCCGGCGGCCGCTTCCGGCCCGGCCGGCCGGGCCCCCCCCGACCCCACCCGCCGCCTCCTCCCCGCCCGCCCCCGGGGCGCGGAGCGCGGCTGTGCGGGAGAGACAATAGAGGAGCCGGGCGGGCTCCGCGCAAAACTGCGCGCCCCGGGGATGGATGGCGAGGTGTGCGCGGCCCCGGGGCCCCTGCGCCGGGGGATGGGGTTGTAGCGGGGAAGGGGGGAGCGGGGCTCCGGGGAGGAAGGCGGGGAAGGGGGGCGATGCCCCTTTCTGAGCCCAGCCCGCCTCTGTGCTAACCTGGCAGGGTGCGGGAGGCGGCAGGGCTGCTGTGAAGAAAGTACCGGGGCTGGCCGGAGGCTGGAGAGCGGGACATGTTGCTGGTGCCCCCCTGATGATCCCCGGGTGGCGGTTCTGCTGGCGAAGGGGAGGCTGCTGAGAAGCTGGAGGAAGGCGACGCGCAGCCACGGTGGGGGAAATCCGAGGCTCCGGCTGGGAAACCATGGGGAGATGCAATGGGAGATGTACGCTGGTTGGATTCTGCTGCCTGCAGCTGGTAAGCCGAGGGGCCGTGCGCTCATCAGCATGCCGGGTTGTGTGTGCTTTGTGCGAAATGCTTGCTGTCACCGCTACCCGCTCCGTCTCGGCGGTGACCTTGCTGTGGGACCAGCTTGGGGATGGTTCAATGCGACCCAAAAAAAAAAAAAAAAAAAAAAAAAAAAGGCAAAGAAAAAAAAATGTGACCCTCCTCCCCTGCTTCAATCCAGAGCTTGCTGGAGTTGCAGAAGAGGAGACGGATTTGAAACAGTTCCCAGTGCTGTCAGTGCCTGGGGATGTGCCTTGAGCAGGTGTGAGCTTTGTTTCCAGCTGCAATCTCTCCGAGTTAGCCGCTGAGGGTGGCTTTTCATCCTGTGCTCAGCAGCTCCAGGGATGGTTCTTGGGGTGCGGGTCCCTTGCCTGAGATGTGGCAATAGCAAAACTTGGAGCCACAGCCGGCACTTTGCAAACTCCTGCTTTTGAGTGGGACCGGTCTGCTCGTGAGCTGGGGACACTCACATGTTGGGGGAAGAGAGGACAGACAGGGTTCATTTTAATGGGATCGTGGATATTTGCAATAATTGTGTGTCGTGCTTTCCACCGCCCACGAATCCATCTTCATCAGGCTGGTGACAGAGGGCCAGCCGAAGGGAGCATGTGGGGCGTTCGGGGGGGTTTCTGATAAAACCAGCAACCACAGAGGTTGCAATTAATTATCCAGGCGCTTTTCCAGGCAGGTGGTTTGTCGAAGCTGGTAGCCAAGTGGCACCCGTGGAATTACATTGCCACCATTCAGCGACTGTCGGGGGCTCGTCATGGCAAGGGAAACTGGGAGGGAATTGCCAAAAAGTCGCCTGGCCAGCCTGTGATGTCCCCACGGACTGGGGGGTGGGCAGGCGGCGGAGCGCTGTGGATAGAGGTGGTGATGTGTGTGATGGAAACGGGCTCGGTGTCTGCTCTTGCGGAGAGCTTTGGAGATGATGGTGGCATCCTGCTGACAGGCAGTTTCTTCCCGGCGTCGCTCCCATTCATTTTTTATCTTGCAGAAGGCCGTGGCCGCAGAGTTGTTCTGACCTTGCAAAAGGTGGGGAGCGGCTTTTCCTGGGGCTAAGGGATGCTTCAAAGCAAATTGGTGCTGGGGAAGCAGAGCATCATGCTGCGGGAATCGCCTTCCGTGCCCTGAAACTTCCCCGCTGCTGCGGTTTGGTCGGCGAAGTCTTGCTTTGCGCCTCGCTTCTGTTCCCGCTTATTCAGGATAAAAATGATGGGTGTTTCCTTGTGTGCGGGAGTTTCCTGGCTTTCGGTCGCTTTTTCCTTCACTGCTCAACTCAACAAGAGTCTTGTTGGCATTTATGCTGCAGGGAAATGCTCCAGCTCTGTAAAGAGAGGAGAGTTTGATGCGTTTATTTTCGGAAATGAAACAAATCAGAGTGAGCTCCTAGGCTGGGAGAGCAGCTCCTGCACGCATCTGGGGAACTTTGTGATGCATCCTGAGTCTGGGCTTTCCACCCCGTCTTTGCCTTGTGTGTCCTAGCGCTGCTGCGGCTAGGACAGGCTCCAAAATTGTTGCTTTTTGGTGGCCCTTCCACCCCTGGGTACCCCCAACTCTCCCAGGTTGCATGATGCTCTCCAGGAGGGATCCTGGGCAGAAACACCATCCTGCTGTGGGACGAAGCCACCCTGCCTCATCCCAGCACCAGTGCAGGATGTGTGCTGCTGCTCAGGGCTCTGGGCAGGCTGCAGACCACGTGTGTGCTCCAGCTGGAGCTCCCCGAGGCGGTGGTGGCCACCACGGCACCCTGCCAGCCTCGTCGCTGGCTCCAGGCTACCAGAAGGCAGCAGCTTGAGCCCTGCTGGGCGCGGGGAGATGCCCCCGAGCACCCAGTGCCGAGGGGTGCCAGCAAGGTGGGGCCACGCTTGTGTGGGGTTGGGGCTTGCAGCGGTGGCACAAGTCCTGGTCTCTCGGGGAGGAGAGGAGCCCAGAGGCCGCGCATGGCAGAGGGTGCTCCTCCGGGCGGGCTGCCCTGCGTGGTGGCACCCGAACCAGGCTGGGGATGGTTTGCTGCCCACAAACTTCTGTCCAGCCCCGTGGCCGTGAGCTGCGGCACCCCAGGCAGTGGCTCCCAGCCCCTGTGATCATCCAGATATCGCAAACGGTCCTTCACCGCCGCCTCGAAGCACACAGTGAGCCCGGGCTGCAAGTGCCGGGTGTTTCCACTCCTGGGAGAGAAGAAATGCCAGCCAGAGTTTGCCTCTATTTGTGATTTTCCAAGGAAAAGGCTAAGAAACCAGTGAGTCATTTGCCAGACACGCAACGACTCAGCCTCAAGAGGGGCTGGCTGGAGATATTTATGATTATGAGATGAAATGAAATCAAAACTCTCTTTTTACGCCAGCTATCCAGGAACAAGAGGCCACTTAATGCTGCTGGCATCAGGTCAGCTCGCCACACAGAAGTGGCTCTGCTGGGCTGGGGGCTGGGGGTTCGGCGGCTTCATGGCTGCTGATTAAACCAGCCGTTCCCTGGGACGCCCGATGTTGTCGGGGGAATTTATGTTTTCTTTATGCGAGCAGTAAAGCTGCTGAGCTGGCCAGATGAAAAACAAACCTGCCGTGCCCTTCGCCGCCGCCAGCACGCGGGAGCTGCGAGCTGCTCCTCTTGTTCATTCTGAAGCCTAATGGTGGCGGCTGGAGGTGGCAGCCCCGCCGTCTCGCCCTCCTCCCGGGGCTGGTTGGGTGTGGGGTGCGGAGGCAGGGGGATGCCTCGTTGTTCGCCCCACTCCCACCACCCCTCGGCATCGCTCCGAAGCGTTTTGTTCTGTTCTTTGTTCCTCTCCTTTTTCTTTAATTGGCTGGGAAAGCAAAGCTCGGTTGGTGCCTCCCGCCTGGCTCAGCCTGCTGGAGCTTGCCCAGACGGTGCTGTGCCGCACCGAACCATGCTGTGCTGTGCCATGCCGTGCCATGCTGTGCCGTGCCGTGCCATGCTGTGCCGTGCCATGCTGTGCCGTGCCATGCTGTGCTGTGCCATGCAGTGCCATGCCGTGCCGTGCCGTGCCATGCAGTGCCGTTCCATGCCGCGCCGTGCCGTGCCGTTCCATGCCGTGCCGTTCCATGCCATGCCATGCTGTGCCGTGCCATGCAGTGCCGTGCCGTGCCGTGCCAAGCCGTGCCATGCCAGCACTGGCCTCCTTCCTCCTGCAGCCTCCCGGGGTCAGAGGTGCAGGCAGAGCAGGGCCGTGCATCTGTCCCACCCCATCTGCCCATCCCACCGAGGGGTTTTCTTACTTGCGAGCCTCCAGGATGCGACCCACAGTGACCGAGCCTGGACGAGGAGCTGGGAGAGAAGCTAACGAGTGACCCCAGGGCGTCGGCTTAACGAAGGATGGGTGAGGGCAGCTCATGGTCCCATGCGCCGCAGTCCCCCGCTCTGCCTTGCGCCATCCCTGTGGGACACCGCAGCCAGCCCTCAGTGGGGTCATCCCCACTTGTCCCCGCTGCACCACGCACCCCTCAGGCACACACCCACTGCTGGCACCGGCTCCGTCGCTGGTGAGAGCCTCCGATGGCCGCGGGCATCTTTTGTCCTGGTGTGGTTGCCGTCGTGCCCGAGCCCATGCTTGGGGCCAGCACGAGAGCGGAGGGACCGGAGCTGCCCCCACCACCGGGGATGGGGGGAATGGAGCCCGGGCTGAACTCTGGATGTGGGTTTTCAATTACACAATTAAATGCACAATTAGGTATAATTACCAGTGCTCAGAAGCCGCGACTGTTCATAATAGGCATGTAATCTACTGCAGTCACTGTTTATACTGCTCAGCTCTGCTCCCTAATGATTATGGAAAGCTTTCACATTTGCATGGTTGCCATGGAAATTGGGTTCGGGGCTGACAGCGGCATCACGGATGGAGGACCCCACGGCTCCCCGCGCCCCTTCGCCATGGGCCGGGCATGGTGGGTGCGCGCCCAGGGGATGCTGCGAGGGCTGGGGGTGCTGCGGGGCGGCGGGAGCTGGTGGGGAGGGACGGGGATGTTCCAGGGTGGGCAGCACCGAGGGGACCCGGCGATGACCTGTGCGTGTGCCAGAGGTCCGCGTGTGTCCAGGCAGGTGCAGAAACCCCGACCCACCTCGTCACCAACCTGTGCGGCCACCCCAGGAGCCGCAGCAGGGAGCGTGGGTGCGGGTGGCCACGGAGAAGCATCCCAGCATGGCGAGACGTCCGCGTGCATGAGCATCCTCTGCCGTGCACACGTGTGCCTGCATTATTCATACAAAGAGCTGTGCTTGACAGTCTGCTATAAAGGTTTATTGGCGTGCGTTTGGGAAGGAATGGTGTTACAGCTCTCAATTAAAACCGCTATTAAAGCGCAGTATGTCTAAATTTGCAGGGCCAGCTAATGTGCACCCAAGAGTATTAAAGGGACCGCTGGAAGATCTCTGATTCATTAATGCTGATCCGCAACAAAGCTGGGAGCGATGGGAACCGTTCAGAGGGCTGGAAAAAATGTCTTGGAGGGCTGGGGTGGAGAAAAAATGACTGGGGTGAGCCAGAGAGCCGTGGGCAGCCTGGCTTGACGTGAAGACCTGTGAAAGCACAGGAAGGAGAGGCTGATGCATGATGTGATCAGCAAAGCCGAAGAGACGGTGGCGTAATTGATGTCTCGGAAAATGAGCCTTGTCCAACAAAACTTGCTCTTGTTTCCCAATGAGCTCACGAGTCTGGCCGATAAAAGTAACGGCGTTGACATAATAGTGCCTAGGTGCCGATAAGCGATGTGATTTAGCCCCGCGTGGCTTGCCGTTGGAAAAAAATAGCGCGATAAAAAATCAATGCAGCCGGGAGCAGAGGGTGGAAGCTGGGGAAGCGTTAGCGTGCGCTGGGGCTTGACTTGGAGGGGCTGCGTGCTGGGCTGGGGACCCCTCAGCACCCGTTTCGGTGCTGCGGGAGAAGGCATGAGAGCAGTGCTGGAGGAGGCAGCGGCTCTGCCTCGCTCCGTTTGGCTGCTCTGGACTTGGCTCCGTGCACCCGTCGTGGTGGCTTTGGCCGGGCTGTCCCCGCGGTGACAAGCGGAAGCGGTGCCATGCGCCCGGGGCTTTCGCTGGCTGCGGAGCGGAGCAGGAGCCCGAGGCTCCCGGATCAATAAACATCTTGGCCGGGCTCCTGGCTGCTTTGTTTATTTGCAAGCTCTGAGCTCGGCTCTGGGTGAGCTCCGGGCCGGGAGATAATCACCGTGTGGGGAAGTAAAGCCTCAGTCCGGGCCTACTTGGTGTAGTTTGGGCTAGAAATCCTATTTTCCAGCAACCACCGGTGTGAGAGGGGCCTCGCCCTGCCCAGGTGAGGCGTTTCGGGAGGATGAAGCTTCCTGGTGGTGGGGCCGGCTGGTGTAAGGGTGGTGAGGGGAAAAGGGGGATGATGTCCCTGTGGGGATGGGGGGGGACGCTGCCCCGCAGCCCGTGCCCCTCTGGCACTGTTTCACCCCCAGCGTTTTCCCCCTGGGAGGGAGACACGGGGTCCTTGTCTGGGTTTCTCGGATGAGCAGAGGATTGCTGCACAGGAGGAACCAGAGGGGCTCAATAATTGAGTAGGATTTGGGGGGATCAGATGCTTCAAAACTCATCGCCCTGAAATTCTAGCACTCCATAACCGTGGGATGGGAAAGCTGCTGGTAAAAAAACAGCCTGTGGGGGCTTAATGGGAAATTAGGGGACAGCCACCAGTGAACCCACATCCTATCCGTGGGTCATTCCATGGCTCAGGTCCCCATTTAGGACCAGTGCTGAGCCCATGGCACTGCCATCCCGCTTCACCAGGTGCTGACACAGCAGTGAGCATCCTCCCAGCCTCGCGCCGATGGTCTGTGGTGGGAAATAGGGCTGGAAAAGGGCTCTGTGATCCCGCAGGCACCGTGTGCCGCCCCTGGGAGCAGGATCCCACCAGCATCGCCTCCCTCCAGGGAGCAGGGCTGGGCACCCACGGGTGCTGCAGCCATCGCTGGGCACCGATGCCACGGGGAGATCCTTACGGAAAGGGGAGGAAAAACACCAGAAACGGGCAGCAGAGGGGAAAGAGGCACAAAACCGTGATGTTCCCATCAGCGCCGGCCGCACGCCTGATAGCTGCTCCAGCGCCGGCAGATGCAGGTTATTGCGTATTGATCGCTGCGGCGCCCAGCCAGGCAGCGCTGCAGGCACGGCCTCATCCAGCACTGTGAGGTGTGTCTCCATCCCCTGTCCCCTGGGGTGGCCGGGGACATCCTTGTCCCCATCACAGCACAGAGCTGGGGGTGGTTTTTGGCTGGAGGGGAGGCATTGGGGGTTTAACGTCTCCTGGGAAGAGGCTGAGTTGTGTGGGGAGAAAACATCCCGGCAGGATGCTCGGAGGTAGGACGGGGCGGGATGGGACCGCTGGCATCTTTTCTCCCTGCCCTGCGAGTGACTATTCATTTCAATTTTCAAAATATGTATGTAACAGCCTGGAAAAAATGGAAAGGAAAAGTTGGCACAGAGCAGCCCGATCGTATTTAAACAGGACATTAAACCCCAAGTGTTTTATTAATAAGATTAATAACCACTCGGACGTGGCTGGCTGGGAAATTTCGCACATTTTTTGCATTTCACTCTGTGGGAGAAGGAGATTTGGGGGAGAAAACGCCAATTGCCCATCCGCCTGCACCCAGGCAGGGGCTGTGGTGGGGACGCAGCGCTCCCTGCAGAGGTACCCAAAGCCCCCCAGCTTTAGGGGATTGTGGGTGCCCTTGGGATCCCACACCTGCACCTTTTGCCTTATTATTCAGGATTATTATATTTTCCTAGCGGGTGCATGGTGCCGTGGGCACGGGGACCCTCTCTGGGGTGAGGTTTCCCTGTGCTCCACCAGGGACCCAATGCCGGGAGCCCCAAGGGACGCGGGGCTGTGCTGGGGTGCCCAGCACAGGGGCGACACGTCCCGGTGGTGCCGGGGGGGGTTTAGCAAACAGGAGCTTCAGGAGAGAGCTGAAGGAGGGTGGATTTTGAGGGGTGAATGCCAGAGGTGCTCTGATGCCCCGAGGAACCAGAGGGGTATTTGTGGGGTGTTGGGCTGGGACCCCACACAAGGGCATCCCTGTGCAGAGGTGCTCCGGGCAGTTCCTGTCACCAGTTCTCCTGTCACTGGGCTGTGTCCCAGCACCCTCCTCATCCTCACTGCCCACCCCGTGCCTCATCCAGGCAGGAGACGCAGCCGCTGTGGCTGGCCCGGGTCACTGTCACCCACAGGGGACACAACCCGAGGCAGGGCAAGGACCAAGGTCGGAGTGCTGGCCTCCTGTTTGGCTCTCAGGCTAATTGCCTTGATTAGGGCTAATTAGTGCTCCGGGCCAGTCTGGTCTCTTCGATCAATAGTGCATCCCTTCCCCGCTGCACGTGCGCAGGGCAGAGCCAGGAGCTTGGGGACACTGAAAGGAGCCGGTGCCTTGGTTTGGTCTCCTGAGGGGGAATGGAACACAAAAAGCTTTGGGGGAAGGGATTTGAGAAGTGACGGGGCTGGGGCATGGACCCCGTCCCCCTTTGTGGCTGTGGACATGTCACCCTGGGGAGGGGACACTGCCTGATACCTCGTCCCCTGGGCACGCTCCTGTGGTCCTGCGGGGACACCGGGGTCCTTCCCTCTTCCCTTTTCCCTTATCTTTTTTTCCTTTTCTTTTTCCTTCTTCCTTTTCTCCCCATTTAGGCTCAACACCTGGCCCCAGCCCCTTCCCCACAGCCCGAGGGGGGGCTCACCAGGATCCAATCTGTGCCTCCAGACCCCCCTCTGCTCCTGTCCCCTCCTGTCCCCCCCCAAACCACCACACCCAGCCCCTTGCTGGGCAGTCACCAAGCCCCCAGCAGCCCCCCTGACTCCCCCAGCGATGCCATCCATCCCGGCCCATTTTCATCCATCCTGGCCCATTTTTGTCCATCCTGGCCCATTTTCACAGCATCTGGCTCAGTTTTCCCCCCAGAGCTTTGGGGGGCAGCGGGAGCACTGCGGGGGGCACATCCCCAGGGCAGCTGCAGGGACGGGGCCGGCACCGAGCCCCCACCCCGGGGTGGGGACCGAGGGCACCCCGGGAGCAGTGGGGTTGGTTTGGGATCAGCACTGGGGCTTTTTACCCGCCTGGGAATTCGCAGCACGTCCCTGACTCGGTGACTCCAAACACGGATTTAATTTGGCAGCAGGAGGCTGTTATTGTTACGGCCCGCTCAATAAATACCAATTGATTATTAAAGGCCTTTTTTTTTTTTTCCTTTTTTTTTTTTTTTCCCCTGAAGTTCACCACTGGCGAGGTCCCCTCCAGCCCTGGGGGAGCAGGTCCCTGTCCCCTCATCATCACCCCTGGGGCCATCGGCTCTCCTCGGGCTGTGCCTCTTGCACCCGCCCTCGCTGGCTCCCGGCCCCAATTATTTTTAATTCGAGCACCCGAACAAAAGGCTGCGGTGGAGGCGGGGGCGAGCTCGGGGCACCCTGGGGAGGCGGCACTCACCAGACAAAGCAAAGCAAGCCCTAACGATGGGCATCGCCCGCATCCCCTCCCCACCATGAATTATCCATGGCCCGCATCCTCCCTGCAATTAGCGCCGCTGTCGTTAGCGGGGCCGGGGACCCCAAGGAGGAGGAGGTGGGGCTGGGTGCTGCTGGGTGCTGAGTGGGGACAGCCCCGTTTCCCATCTGTGGGGACCCCAGTCTTGTTGTCAGGCCATCTGTGCTGTCCTGCTGGGTTTTCCCCTGAAATTGTACGTGGAAATCCTCTTCCCCCTTGGGGAAGCGCCAAAAGGGCGATGGCTTAGGGCAGAGCACGCTTTGGGTGCAGAAGTTGGGGCAGCACGCACGTCCCAGCTGGCAAATCCATCCCAGGTGGCTTTGGGGGGAAGAAACTTTTTTTGGGGGAAAAAAAAAGCCATCCCCATATGGCTTCTCGAAGTGGGACTCAGCCCGGCGTGGAGGACAGCCCCGTGTCCCCATCGGACGGGGGTGGCTGACGTCCTGCTGTAGGGTCTGGGGTGCTCGGGGCTGTTGGAACCTTTCAGCCCCAACGCTCACAGCACCTCGGTGCCAGCCTAATGCGGTGGGCATGAAAAGAGGAATAACCGATTAATAAAAGCAATTTTTATGGATGTTTAAGAAGTCTCTAATGAGCTCCCATCCACTGCAGCTGCTAATCGCTGTGTTTAATAATGTGCTGGTGGTCACAGCGCGCTCTGCTAAGGCGCCTTATTAAATCCTCGCCGTGATGAATGGGAAAGGTGGCAGCATGCTTAACAGCAATTGTTATTTTGCTAACGTGCAGCAATTGTTGGAAATATGAAGGGCTCCAGTTCTATTAGGGCTGCACATCCATACATGCGTGCCCATTTGTTTCCAGCTTTTGTGCCTTTCCAGCACCGATATTCCTGCCGGTGCGGGAAGATGGGTTTGGGGCTGTTGGGTTTTCAATAAACGGGATTGCTATTAACTTCCTAAATAATAACGGCAGCGCTATTGATGTCCTGCACAGCCCATTGCTCCTTAAAGCACCCCAAAAGAGCCTTGTGGCTGCTCGGGAGAGCCCCCAGGAGCCGAGCCCTGGCTCTGGTCCTCGTGCTGCCGTGTCTGCGGCCGCTTCCCACCGCGTGCTGCTTTCTCATTCCGCCCCTGGGAAGATTTATGGAGCCACCAGCGCCGCGTCTCCCTGCCGGGCCCATCCATCTCCCCGGCTGACAATAACTCGCCTTTAATATGTGCATATGAAACCCGTAACCGCTGTCACTCCCCGTCCTAAGTGGCTCGAATTAGAGGCTTGAAAAACGAGGGCAAGTGGCCGAGGCGGTGGCTGGGCACCCAGCAGGTGGGAGGAGAGGGAGGGCAGCTCCTAATGGTGCTGGGATGGGCGCTTAAGGACGGGGCTGGAGGATGGAGGGGCTGGGGGGGACACCTGGGTGCCATCCGTGATGGGACAGGGAGGAAGGATGGAGTTTTGGGGAGGGTTTCTAGGTCAGGGTGAGCCCTCCGCCCAGCGCACCCATGGGTGCCACCTCCGCGCACCCCTCCTCCCCACCGTGGGAAAGGGCCCTGGGAGCACCCCCCGTGGCAGGCGGCCCTGCCCTGCCATTAAAACCAATATTTGGGAGCCACGCGCGGCTTCGCCTCCCCAGCGGCCGCCTCCGGCTGCTCCTTTGGCAGCGGCAATGCTCGGGGGGATTATTTTTGCTCCCCGGTTCATTAGCGCGGTTGTTACCAGGCAGATTCCTCGCCCGATTTTCTTTGCAGCCTGCAGGTCGTGGGAGGAGGGACTGCCGGTTTCCATAGCAATACGGTTGGCTTTAATCAGTATTTCTTTCCTGGGAGAATTGATTACGAAAGGTGTCACTAAATAAGTCAGTAAATTGGATTTTTTTTTCCCTTTCTCTTTTCGCCCCTCTCCCCTCTATCAGATTATATTAGCAGCGTCTTTGAGTCGCTGTTCGAGATCCGGGGGAAATTACCTCTTGCTTCTTGCAGATGTTGGACTAAAGAACTTAACCAGAAGAATTAGCATCGAAATTGCCTGCAGCTTAATCCTTGTCCAAACGGTGCCTTTTATTGGGAGCCAGGAGCCAGCAGCAAATCTCGCCCTCGCCCCAGGCTTGGCTCTCGAGCTGCGTCACCCTGAGCCCTCCCGTCCCAGCCGGGGCAGGAGCTGGGGGGCTGCAAGTTTTTGGAGGCTGGTCTCTCCCCTAGATTTTGTTATTTAGGTATTTGGGTTCCCTGCACCTCTCCTATCTTCCCATCTCATTTGCTGTCCCCATGCATCCCCCAGATTTAAGCTGTGGGAGCTCCCCAAGGCCACCAGCGCCTCCAGCCAGAGCCACCTTGCTGTCACCTCCCCGTGGGTGTCCCCTGTATTGTGTTAATGCAAGAACACAACCTTCTGTATTCTATAATATAATTTAGCATCGAGCTTCTACAGTCTGCCAGGCTCCCCCGTGCCCTTCAGGTGCAGGATGCATCCCTGGGACTGCCCTGGGACAGCCGTGCTCTGGCGGAGGTGCCCACGTCCCCAGTGTCACCGCTGGGGACACGGAGGTGTCGGGCTGGGAGAGGGACACGGCTCTGCTCGGCATCCCCAGGCCCGTGGGGAAAGCCCCCTCCTCCACACACTCCCCCATTTTCTAGGGATTTTTTAGGGGGGTGTTGCTACATTTTAATTAATTCTCATCCTCCAAGTGTCCATGCTGCTAATGTGCTTTCTGCTGTGAGTCTTCGGCTTAATCATCAGCCGTGGCTCATTGTGTCTAATTGAGGTGCTTGATTAATCACAGTTTTATTTGTCTGAAAGCGTGTTTGTTTGGAGCTGGCACTTGCAGGAAGGCGTTTGCCAACCTTTCCGTGCCCTGGCCCAGCAGCCACCCTCAGCAGGGTGCCAGTGCCAAGGTCTGGTGTCACTGCCACGTGTCCTGCTGGCAGGGACAGTGACCTGGGGACATCGCCCTGGTGGCTTCTACAGGGCAGGGGGAGCGGAGGTACCTCCGAGGCTGTGCTGGGGACTGGGGAACTGTGTTGGACTGGGGTTGGGGATTTATTTGCCGTGGGATGGGATGGGATGGGATGGGATGGGTGGCCATGGCCGTTGCCCAGGTCTTTTCTTCCCTTGATTTCTCTTTTTGGCCTAACTTAGGCTAAAAGTAGTAATTCAGAAAGATTCAGCCCGAATCCCTTCCCAGGTCACCAGGCCACCCAGTTGCTCCTGCGTGTGATGCTGAGCAGAGCAGGACTTAACCCATTTCCCAGGTGGGAAAACCGATGCACAGCAGCAGCTCCGGGTGCAGGTCTGGCCCATTGCCTGGGTCCCTGCTCCGTCCCCAGTGCCCATCCCTCCCCAGGACCCTGATGCCAACCCAAGTCACGGGGCCACCCCATGTCCTCCCCAGTGGAGGGGACCCTGGGGACCATTCTGAGGCCATTTGTGGGGACAATTAAAGCAGCCCATGGAATGCTTTGTCGGATGGAGCCTGTCTGCAGGAGGGAGTCGACCGGGAGGCAACTTCTTGTGGGGAGGTGTGGGAATGAATCACTTTGACTTCCCTGTCTTTCTGTCAGCGGCGGTAAAAAAAATACCCAAAATCTCATCTCAGCCTTATCGCTCCGGTTCCGCATTTATATAACTGTAAAAATAATAGATGCAATATTGTATCGCCAGCCCGCGCGCAGTATAAATAGTATCTGAATGTGCGCCGAGCCTCCGTATGAGCTGGCTGCCACCATCGGCTGCGCGGAGGTTTCCAGAAGAGCCTCGTGGGTGGGATGGGGCTGCTCGGGAAAGGCCCCTGGTGCTCGGTGGGACCCCACCGCCCTGTTTTTGGGTTGCAGAGAGGATGCTCAGCCGGCTTGTCCCTTGCTGGAGCACCTGGGGCTCCTCGCTGCGCAGGGTGATGGCAGGGACCGCTGCGGGGATGCGGGGTGACACGCCAAGCACGGAGGCAGCGGGAGCCTGGTGGGTCTGGGGGCACGCAGGGCTGTTGGGGTGCTGCTGTCTCGGACGTCTGGGGGCTCTGGGGGGGGTCTCCTGCCTCATGGGTCCTCGGCTCACCCTGAGGAACCGAGCCCATTGCCTGCGGTGTCACAGCCCGGGCAGGGATTTGGGGTCCCCGCTGTGAGCTGCTTGAGATGCTCGACCCCCATCAGGTGCCTCTGTGATCTGCCTCAGTTTCCCTTCCCTAAACTGGAGCCAAACCCCCAAAATGGGAGGGTGCTGGCTGTAACCTGCCTTGTGCCAGCTGCCACCAGGCTGCATCCCCCAGGCTGTTGGAGCTGGGGACAGATTTGGGAAGGGGCCGGGGGGTGCCGGGGCCGGGGGGTGCCCTGGGACGGGGCTGATGCTCGCGGTGGGTGCACCCATGGGTGCCGGGGTCGCATCCTGCCCACGTGCCGGGCTCCTGGGGCACAACGTCTAGACAGCCGGGGCTGCTGCCGTGTTCCCATGGCAACGCGGCCGGATGCGGCGGCCGGCGAAATTAAATAAATAACGGGGAGGAAAAAATGGCAAGAGACAACCAGGGCCACCCGGGGCTCGGCAGGTGATGGGGAAACCCGCGGGGACCCCAAAGCTCTGCCTGTCCCCCCACAATCTCATCCCATCGATCGGGGATGCGAATCCAGCAGTGCTGGGATTTGGGGGGCAGGGAGGTCCCAACAGGGGCTTTGCTGGGGTAACAAAGCCTGCAGAGGCTGGAGAAAAAAAAAACAACACAAACCAACCCCACTCCCTTCAACCTCGGTGTGCAACCATCAGCAAATGACCCGATCTGTACCTTTTTCACCCACTTTGCGCCCATGCCGTGACGCAGTGGGGCTGCAGCTCGGCCCTGGGGCTGCATCCTGCCCGCAGGGCAGCCCCTCGCCGCCCGCTGCTGGGGGCACGGCGCCGGCTCCTTTAATTTGTTTTCATCTGCGCCGCCGCCTGCGATTTCGCGAAGGATTTTGCAAGTTGGAAGTAGGTCAAGAACTTGTTTCCAAGTCATTAAACGAAGTCCCTGGGTTCGCAGCGGTATTTGCACCTCGTTAATAGTCAATTCGCTCGCTTGCCATTAATTTAAATCGCAGCCAATTTCCCTAAGTGGAGATGTGCGGCTCCTGGGTGCGGTGCTGGGGGTGCCCAGCGCAGGGTGCCCCGCGGGCGGGCAGGATCCGGCCCAGGCTCCATCCATCGGTCGGTCCCACGCGCTCCGTTCAGCCCAGCACCGCTCAGCACCCGCCTGGGGACACCCGGTGCCACCACCTTCCCGGGGGCTCCAGCAAACCTCCGTCCCCGCAGGACACCCCACTGCCAGGTCGGATCCTGCCCCACATCTCTGACCGCGGGTTTCCCACCGGACCCCGGGATTTCTTGCAAAACCTCCCAGAAACGGGGCATTTCTCGCAGCGAGCAGCCGCGGCCGGCGCGGGCTCGGCAGGGAGCTGCGCTCGCAGCATCTTTGGCCGCAGCAGAAGGGAATCTGCGACGGAAAAAAATCCATTCAAAGGCAGCTAAATGAAAGTAAATCCCTGGTGAGCCCCCGGCATATGGTGTTCAGAAGGAAATAGCCCGGCTGAAGGATAATGGCCCGTCGGGGGGCAACGAAGCCGCGCTCGGCTCCTGCCATGCCGCAGGGACGGGACGGGGGGGATTTAAGCCTGCCGCATTGTGCGCGGGGCTTTCGGCAGGGATTTGTGCCCCGGCGCCCAGATGCTGCTGCTGACACCGAGCTCGGGGCTGCTGAGCGTGGCAGGCGGCCCGGGGGCCGCATCCTGCTCCGCCGCCTGCTCTGGCCTCGCTGCAGCCCCCGAAAGCTGAGCTGCACGTTGTCGCCTTGCCAAGAATCGTGTTGGGATCGTTGATCCCTGGTGCTGAGCTGGGGTTAAAAATGCCCCGTTTGGGGTTTCATCCTCTCCCCTCTTTTTCCCCATGGGCTCAGGGCTGTGTGGGTGTCCAGTACCCCCGGGGGATGGCGAGCTGGGAGGTGGGCAGCACCCAGACCTGAGCCCTCCTGGAGGGCCCCCTGGGCTTTCCCCAGGGGTCCGACACCAGTGCACGGAGCCCAGCACCTGGGAGGGGCTCAGCATCCCAGGACCGGGGCTGGAGCCCCCATCACCTGGCTGGTGACACCGCTGCTGCGCTGGAGGGGACACATGCCAGCAGCAGGCACCGGTGATGTCCCTTCCCAGTCTCCCACTGTGCCTGGCTGGCACGGGATGCCACACCGGGATGCTGTACTGGGATGCTGTACTGGTTTCCATGCTGGGATGCCGTACTGGGATGCTGTACTGGTTTCCATGCTGGGATGCTGTACTGGGATGCTGTACTGGGATGCCATACTGGGTTCCATACTGGGATGCTGTACTGGGATGCTGTACTGGTTTCCATACTGGGATGCCATACTGGGATGTCCGTCTGCTTCCCAGTCTGCTCAGCCCAAAAGCAGGTGGCTGGAGGCAGGAGCCGTGGCTCATCCTGTCCCTCTCTGAAGGACCGTGCTGGCTGCCTTGCTCAGCTGCTTTTCCCCGTGCTGCCCGCTCAGCTTTTGATGCGAGATTTATGGCACAGCAAGGGAACCCCGGACACCGAGGCGCTGGGGACATCTGGGGACCAGGGGGCAGGGGAGGTGTCACTCCTGCTCCAAGCACCATGCTCAGCTGTACGTTGTCCTGCTCCAGGTTTGCGGATTTTGAGCCTCCAGAAGCACCACGCAGCCCTGCTGCAAGGGGCCAGGGTGGAATTTGGGCAGCCGGAGGTGGAGACTAGGGGAAAGGGGTAAAAAAAGGGGGATTTCCCCCCACCTAGCCACCAAAATCACCATTTTTTCTGCTGCTGCTTCCCGGGGGAAGTCGTCGGGCCCTGCTGCTCACATTTAGAGCCGGGAGGAAACCTGCCCGTCGCACTTCAGAGGGTTTTAACAAAGCCGTGCTGGCAGGTGAAGGGAGTGTTTTCTCCTGATATTTCCCAGAGGGGGGCAAGAAAAGACACAAAGAGTTTTCGTTCAAGAAGAAGGTGGCGTTCTCCCCCCCCCCCCCCCCAAAAAGCATTCTGCTTATGGAAAACATCTAAAACTGTTATTCCACAGCAAAACTGCCCAGGCAAGACAGAGTGAGCAGGATGAGCCCAGGGCAGGGAAGGACGTTTGGTGGCCTGGCCTCGGCTGTCCCCATTGTGCAGACCCCGAGGTGTCACCACGGGAAAATGGGCTGGGAGCCCCTCAGGGACCTGTGTCACCGTAGTCCCACGTCCCTCAGTGCCCCTGGGCTTTGGGGGACAGGGTGTGTTGGGGTGTTGCAGTGCTTTTTGGGGTGTCTGGCCTCATCCTTCTCGCTGGTCCCATGGGGATGCTCAGGAGCAAGCAGGAGGGAGGGACTGGAGGGACTGTCCCCCCCCCCAGCTCCCCTGTGGCTATGGGGAGGTGGAGGGGACCTTCCCCCAGCCCCAGCGTGTTGGTTTTATTTTCCAGCACAGGAGCTCGCTCCCGTCTCTCTCCACCGGTTAATTACTGAGGCTTTGGGGGCCGTGATAATATATTTATGCATCTGTGTCAGCAAACGTGTCAGCCCCATTGCAGCTGAGCCGTGAGGATGGAGCGCGGGGGGGGTCTGCAGCCGCGGAGCATCCCCGGGGGAGGGAGAGGGGAAATAACGCGGGTCCTGGCAACACGCGTGTCCTGGGGTCGCTGTGTCCACCCACGGCCACGTCCTCTGGCCGCTGCCTCTCTCGGTGGTCATGAAGTGGCTTTGGACAGGGCTCTGAGAGCCGTTAGCTGTGACAGTTGTGACACGAGAGTCGGTCACTGCGTCCTGCTGGCTCCCTGTGAACCCCAGGCAGGGTCTGCACAGGGGGGTGGCTCCTGGTGACGCCAGGACAAGGGACGGCCCCAAACTCTGTTGTCACCCTGCAGACATGGCATTCCAAAGAGATATACCACGTGTGGGCGATGCTCTTCCCCATTTCCCCCTGGTCCTTGTGCCAGAAAATAGCCCCACATCTCCTGCCGCAGCCCCGCAAATGCCACCAAAGCCCCGCAGCCCTCCGGCCGCTGTCACCACGGCCATGATTATTTTATCTCGAAGCCCCAGGGGTGGAAGCAATAAAAGAACAAAAATTGCAGCTGCCGGGCAGGAAGGTTTCTGGTGTGGGAGGTCTCGGATGCAGGAGGGATTTGGGGATTTGCAGCTGTGAAACCTCCACCCTGTTGCGAAACCCGGCGCGGGTGCGCACAAATTGTTGGGGGATTGGGTCCGCGCAGCTCTGCCCGTGCAGCCGGCACAGAGCTCATCTCTGCGTCCTTGCCCCACGATGGACTTAGGGCAGGCTGCGAGCAACGGGCTGGGAAAACTCATCCAGGTATTGTCACGGTGGAGTGAGGATGCCACGACCAAGGGGCAATCTGGGGACGGCAGCAATGGGAAGCTCCTTCCCACTTGAATTTGGTGTCAGCCCACTAAAAAATCACATTTTGCTCCAGTTCTGGCTCTCTGGGTCTGGCTGAGCCCTGTCCCTGCTGTCCCCAGGGCAGCTCCCCAAGCTCTAACAGAGCCCAGCCACTTTGGCTCCTTGATTACAATTAAATCTTTGCGGGGACCGTGTTTCAATTAGCAGGACTCTGGCGTGCGCCTGTGCCCGGCTAATTGGTATGATTTGCTGCAAAGGGAACTTTTGGGCCGATCGATGAACTAGAGAGTGTTTAATTAAGAGGGAGCCCTAAAACTCGTTGCATTGACCAGCTGCAGGATTATCTTAATTAGCAGCGGGCTGGTGTGGGGTGGGTGGTTAACAGGGTGTTATTAGCGTGGAAATTGTTACCTGGGACCCAAGGAGGATGAGGAAGCTCTGCAAGTGGCTGTTTTGGGGGTTGGAGGCTGCTCAGGTTCCTTGGAGGCTTCTGGCAGGGCACACCAAGGGCTGGCAGAGCTGCTCCCTGCCTTTAAGGTGACGCAGAGCCCTGCGGATGGGCTTGCTGGCTGCCCTCGCCTTGCTTGGGGCCACGTTTCTTGAATTGTTGTCCCAGACTGTGTAACCACGTCCTCCTCTCCTCCTGGAGATGCGGCACCGGGTGCCTTAGAGTTTGCTCCTGAAGGATGGGGAGAGGATGCTCTGGGTGCTGGAGCAGCCCGTTAAGCGCTCGCTGCAACATCTCCACGTTTGCTCTTTGTCTCCTTATTTTCCTTCGCTTTAAGCAGGACTCAACGAGGCTGAACGACGCAGGATTTGCTCTCAGTGCTGAGGGAACAAGCTCAAGCAATGGTGCACGCAGAGCAGCGTTCACCTGCCGGGGCAGCTCTGGCATCATTTGTCGGTGCAATTAGCAGCCCTCGCTCAGCCACGGGGAGGCCACGGTGTCTGCTGCTAATTTTGCCTCTCTGTGTAATGAGGAAGGATTGGGCTGTGCGGCTCGATCAGGCTCTTCTCAGCTCATCCTCGCTCCTCCAGCCTGTTCTGGCTCAATGGGCTGGGATTAGGGAGCTGCGTGGCACCGGGGACATCCCCTGGCTCCGTGGGATGCTCCTGGGGGCTCTTCCGAGCCCCATCCCTTGGGTCGGAGGCTTGCCGGTACCCCAAACCTTGCAGCTTTGGGTCTCGCTCCCGCTAAGCAGCTCCATCAACAGCCACCAGATCGATGGACGGCTATAAAACCCCAGCACCACGCTCCTTGTATCATTTATTATTTACGTCCCTCGATTTAAAAGATTTACAGCCCAGTTGTGAGTATTTCCAAAGGCTGTTTCCTTGGAGAGTTTAAATAGCGCGGGAGTGAATTAAGCCTCAATGCAAACAGCCCGGCCCCGGGGGCTGCGGGGGCTCGAGGTAGCTTTGTGTCGGGTGTGACAGAGCCAGGATGGCTCTCTGCTGGCTGAGGTGGCCCTTAGAGCTCTCGCTAGCCCAGCTCAATGAGCGCTGGCACAAGGGATGCTTCACGGATGGGAAACTGAGGCGCAGCTGAGGGCACCTCGGTGGCCGGGCAGGACGAGATGCGTTTGCTGTGGTTCATGCCTGCAAAGCACTCAGGGAAGGATTTTCACCACCTCGTTTATTCCTCCCGTAATTAGGACTCATTAAGCGGGGCTGAAGGGTCCAGCAGGGTCACACAGATGCTGTGGTCCTGGGGGCAGCCCCAGCTGTAAATCCCCTGGGGTACTTCGGGACAGCCCAGTGCCTCCAGCAAACATCCAAAGCCCTCCTGCAAGCAAAGCCAGCCACAGCTCCGTGTTGATTTTTGTCCAAATTGCTCCTTTTTAGCAGTAATCCTCCCCTGTGGTGTCTTCCCCCCTCCACCTCAGGTTCACGGTGGAGAAACTGAGGCAGGGAGCGGTGCGGAGGGCGGCTGCTGCAGGGAGGACTCGGGTCTGCGGCTCGCTGGCTTTGCTGGGTAAATCTGGGGCATCTCCGAGAGAGAAGAACCGGGGCCAGGCTGTCAGGAAGATAAATGTGAAGAGGTTTTGGTGTTGTTTGTTGTTTTTTGTTTTTGTTTTTTGCAATGCTGCTGGAGATGCATCTCGCCGCGGATGTGTTGCTGCGGCCCTGGCCCCAGGAGGATGGGGGCGGCTGATGCGCGCACCCCAAAGCCCCCTAAAAACCCACTGCAACGCGCCCCTCAGACCCCTGCTTTTCAACTTAAAACAGCGAACGCTCCGGGGCTCCAGCACACCTCTGATACCGCGTTTTCTGCAGCTGGTTCCGTAATGAGGAGCAACGGACCCAGAGCTGGTGGCAAACGCAGCCGTAAACAAACCCGGGGCTCGCAGGCGGGTACGGCAGCGCGCGCCCTAAGCTTTGCCAGCCCTGCGGTACTTACAGCTGCTCTGGCTCCGTGTTCCTGGCTCACAGAAGATATCGGCGATCGAAACGGGGCGGCGCTGAGCGGGGAGGGCGGCGTACGTGGGGAGAATGTCCTGTACAATACCAGGGGAGGCCGTGCCCTAAATGGGATGGGAATTATTCCCGGCACAGGCTGAGCAGTGGGGAAACTGAGGCACGCAGGGTGTCATGGGGGGAGGGGGGGAAGGCTCGTGGCTCCCCCCTGCCCCTTCCCCAGCGCCCGCCGGGGAACGTTCCCAATAACTCCTCGCCCGCCGTGATGGATTTGCCCGCCGCCGGCCAATGAATCATGCAGACGTTTCAGTCTATTGTAACTAATTGTCCATGGGATTTCTCATTAATTACACGGTGCTCTTTGCCTTTAATGTCCGCGGAGCTGCCGCGGTGACTGATTCCCCGCGCTGTCCCCTCCTTTGTTCTTCTCCAGATAGCGGCGCTGGAGCGGCAGATCTTTGATTTCCTGGGCTACCAGTGGGCGCCCATCCTGGCCAATTTTTTACACATCATGGCTGTCATCCTGGGCATCTTCGGGACCATCCAGTACCGATCCAAATACCTCATCATGGTGGGTCCCGCTGAATGGGGGGAGCCGGGCGGCGGGAGGGCACGGGGGATGCTTGCGGAGCCGCGCGGCATCGCGCCCTGACCGCCTCGCTCTGTGCTGGCAGTACGCGGTGTGGCTGGTGCTGTGGGTCGGCTGGAACGCCTTCATCATCTGCTTCTACCTGGAGGTCGGGCACTTGTCGCAGGTAAGCCCCAGGTGTCTGTGGCATCGGGTGCTGCTGCCTCCTGGCCTTCCTCTTCTCACCTTCCTCCTCCCTTCTGTCCCAATCCATCCCTTCTGTCCCAATCTTCCCACCCCTTCCATCCCATCCTTTCTCTTACATTCCCATCCATTCCCATCCTTCCCATCCCATCCATCCCCATCCTTCTCATCCCAATCCTCCCATCCCTTCCTTCCCATTTTTCCCATCCCACCCCTTCCTCCTCTCCCTCCCCATGCCTCTGCTTTTTGGGGGGGGGCTGGGACCGGCCCCTGGGTGCCCCCAGCCCCTGGCTCAGCACCCCCAGTGCTGGGGGAGCCTCGCGGGGATGGGCGCTGCCGGGTGCGGTGCTGACCATGGGGCTGTGGTGGGACGGACGGACGGACGGATGGATGGGTTGGCCATGCTGGGGACACCAATGGGGCCAGTGGGAGAGCAACGTGGTGGTGCGGTGCAGGAGGGGCTTCGGGGGCACCAAGTTAATGAGGCTGATGAGCTGGGAAAATACCCAGGGTGGCCGAAAATACTGCAGGGCAGCAGCCACCAGCTCTGATCCTGAGCCTGGGATGTTAAACGATAGCTCTCACGTGAAAAGAGCAAAACTTAATGCCGTGATGAAGCGTCACACGTCGCAGTGGAGGTGGCTGAGTGGAAG
Organism: Oxyura jamaicensis; assembly: GCF_011077185.1. Classification (NCBI taxonomy): domain Eukaryota; kingdom Metazoa; phylum Chordata; class Aves; order Anseriformes; family Anatidae; genus Oxyura; species Oxyura jamaicensis. The sequence continues at coordinate 1,400,743 of NC_048915.1, forward strand.
GAACGCGCAGCGCTTGGCTTCAGGGGCTGAAACCCAGGAGCAAGCCCAGGCCCCTGCTGGTGCTGAATTTCAGCTCAGCGCCGTGCACACCTGGCGCAGGGGCAGCAAACCCTGGGGGTAGCAGCCTTGGGATAGGGAGAGGAGCGGGTTAATTGGGTGCACTTCATTAAGACATCCGCTGGTGCTGACCTGCCCTCTGTGGGGGCTCCAGGCAGCGAGCAGTGGGAGCACCGCGTCCGTGCAGCTTCACAGCGGGGATTTTACTCGTGGAGCATCCTCGGGTGGGAAAAGCCCCTTTTCTGCCCACCCCCCTGTGAGCCCAGGTGGGAGCCCTGGGTCCAAGGTGGTGCCTCTGCTCCCCTCCCGCAGGACCGGGACTTCATCATGACCTTCAATACCTCACTGCACCGCTCGTGGTGGATGGAGAACGGGCCGGGCTGCCTGGTGACGCCGGTGCTGAACTCCAAGCTGGCGCCCGAGGACCACCACGTCATCACGGTCAGCGGCTGCCTGCTGGACTACCAGTACATCGAGGTGGTCAGCAGCGCCGCGCAGATCTTCCTGGCGGTAAGGGCCCCCCGGCACCTTCCTCTGCTCCGAGCTGCGGGGCTCCAGCGAGGCGTCCCAGCACCTTGCCACACCTCGGTCCCGGTTATGGGTCATGGGTGGCTCTGGCTCAGCTGCGTTTGGGAGGAGAGGAGCAAACGGGGCCCATGCGAGGTCCCCGTCTGTGCCCGCGTTCCCCAAAACACGGCACGGTGTGGGCTGGAAGTGCAGGGTCACCCTTTCCGAAATGGTGACATTCTCCCCCCAGGGACAAAAAGGGCAGAGGGGAAGGGGTCGTGCAAAGCTCCTGGGGAGCCCTGGGGATTGCAAGGGAACTGGGGTCCGGAGCCATCCCACCTCTGTGCCCCAAACCAGCATCCCCGGCACCATCGCAGCGCCAGGAGCAGCTCCATCCGTCCTCCCCCCATCATCGCCCTGGTTGCGGTGCTGCTCGCCCCGATAACCGGCTTCTCCCTGCCCGCTCTTGTTTTGCAGCTCTTTGGCTTCGTCTACGCCTGCTACGTCAGCAAAGTGTTCCTGGAGGAAGAAGACAGCTGTGAGTGCCTTCGCTATTAGTCACAGGGGCGAGCTGCAGCGCTGCAAAAACACCCCAGAGAGCACGGGGTGCAGGCAGCTTTGGCTCGGGGCAGGTGAAGGGATTGTTTTAGGGGATTTTGCCACTTTTCCCCCACCCTGAGGAGGCAGCTGCACCGTGTTGGGGTGTGACATGTCACCTCGTGCCACCATTTTATGCCAACACTCTGCAGTTCTGTATCACAGCCCCGAGCTGCCGCATCTCCTGTGGGTGCTGTGGGATGCAAGTGGTCGTACCCTGGGGTGCAGAATGGGACCGGTGCCACCCAGCACAGGCTTCCACCCCCCTGGGACAGAGCATCTCCCCGAGGGCCCCCAGAGCTGCATCGCAGCAGGGAGCATCACCAAGCCATTACCCTTGCTCCACGCGGCAGCCTCTGAGCCCCCTCGGAGTGAGCCCAGCCCCGTTAGGTGTCTCCAGCATCCCCATTTTGCTGTTTCCTGCCCCGTTTGGGAGGAGCTGGTTTACGCTTGGCACCAGTGGGTCCCACAGCATCCTGCCACTGGCACCCCAAGGTGTCAGCGTGCAGCAGCCCAAACCGCGGGGACCAGGAAATGTGGTATATTGTGTCCTCCCGGCGAGCGTCCCCACGGACAGACCCACGGCCAGAACACCAGGCAGGAGCACATCATCCCCACCATCCCCACAGGACTTTGCGCTTCTGAGCAGGGCAGAAGGGGAAATTTAAGCCAAGAAGCAGGCTAATTCTTCTATAATCTACATCGTGCATTTCGCTCCGACAATAATCACCGCAACCACCCGGACGGAAGCGCTGAGTACCCCGACAACAATTAAACAGGCGGTTATGGCCGTGGCCATCCAGCCCCATTAAATGCTCATCTGCCATTAATTAATTTGTGCCAGCTGGCAGCCCCAGCAGCCGGGCGGAGGCAGTGATGTGCTGCGGCCGCCAGCGCGGCAAAGCCACCGAGAAGCGCCTGGCGTCCCCCGTGTCCTAGCGAGAATGGGTCTGGGTGGGGGCCGTGGAGGTACGAGGTCCCTTGCTGGTGCTGGACCCCATCATAGGTCCCCAGGGGAAGCCCAGGACGGGGCTCAGCATCCCTGGAACCAGGGCTCAGCATCCCCAGGACCAGGCTCAGCGTCCCCGGGGTGCTCTCTCCCTGCCACCACCTCTGTAACCGCTGTAGCGGAAAGGCAAAAATCTCCATGTGAAATTGGACCCTGCCTGTTGTAATAACTTGCTTATGGATCTGGGGATCTGGCACGGGGCTTATCTGCCACCGCTGTCTTTGAAGCGTGTTTGCATTCCAGGCGGCTGCGCGACACTCAGACTCGGGCATTCGATACACTTTTAATATTAATGCCTCTGTAGCCAAGATTCAAATGTATCTTTTTAATGGAATATCTTATTAGATTTGGAAATGGATGGGTGCCGTCAAAACTGAGAGCTGGCTGGATATTAAGTCAGAAAGACAAATAAGGGGCGAGCGGCCTCCCTCGAGGGCGAACCCACGCGAATTTTGGCTCCAGGGGCATTTGTGGGGTGGCTCCTAGGTGAGTGGCCACGCTGCGGCTCCTGGGATGCCCGGTCTCGTGGGGTGATCCCGATGCTGCCATGGGATCCAGCACCAGCAGGGACCTTACATCTCCAGGGTACCAATGGGGGTGAGGATGGGGAGGGCCCCGGGTGCCCTGCGTGCTGCCCCATCTCCTCCGGTGAGGTCCTGGGCTCTGCCCTCTGCACTCACGGCGCCGGAGGAGGATTAAACCAGCGGGCTGGCAACGCGGCCACGGCGGGCACGAGCGCTGCTGTGTTGGTGTCTGCGATCCTGCTAAATTACATGCTTCAAATGAGACGTAATTCCTCCATAATTCCCCTTAAATGCCCGCTCTGCAGACAATGATAGGGTAACTTCACCCGCTTCGTCCAGCCCTCGGCACGAGGCTGCTGTGCCGGGGTTGGTCCGGCTCCGTGCGTCGCGGCCGGGCGCAGCGCATCCCCGGGGTGGCCCCATGGGGTGGGGGGGGGGAGCCCCTCGCCCCCTGCCCACCTCACCCCGCTGCTCTCCCCTTCTCCCCAGTCGACTTCATCGGCGGGTTTGACTCCTACGGCTACCAGGCGCCCCAGAAGACGTCGCACCTACAGCTACAGCCGCTGTACACGTGAGCGCGCACCGGGGGGGGGTTTGGGGGGGCGCGGGGGGGGCGCGGGGGGGGGGGGGGGGGGTTCTGCCCCTCTCCGGGTGGCACACGGGGGCTCTGGGGTGGGGGCACAGCGGGTGTGGGCTCTGCCAGGGGCAAGGCGCTCGGTGACTTCTTTCCTCTCCCCTGCCCATTAAGCTTAACTAGATAAATGCTCAAATGAGATAAGGCTGCAAAATCTGCAGGGATTAGCCTCGTTTGGGCTTTGCTGGTTGCCAACAATTAATTATATTTTAAGTCTCATATGCAAATTCAAGGGCACGCCAGGCAATTATATATGCAAAGAGGGGACTGCGGCGAAACAAATGCATTTGGGATATCGCCGGGCTCTCGCCCAGAGCGGTGCCAGCACCCACCACCCCGGGGTGTCCTCAGGTGCCCTGCCCTGGCCAGCCCCTCCCCTGGGGACACGGTGTCCCCTGGACGGTCCCTGCACATGGGGAGGACCGTTTGGATCTGCCTTTGTGGGGCAAATAGCACCCCGGTAGGGTTTCCATTGCAGACTGGTTGGTTTGGGGGGAAATGGATATTTTGTGGGTTTCCACCATCTGACCCCACAGGGCTTCTTTTTGGGGCCAAAAGCATTGTTTCTGTGCCAGCCCCTGCTCGGGGCCATACCTGCAGGCAGCTGTCCCTTGTGTCCCCACAGGCACTCGAGGCAGGATGAATCCATTCTGCCTACAGCCTGTGAAATTAAAGCCTCTCAGGCAGCTCCCAATTAGCTGTAATTGGATTAAAGCCGGCCGTGTGGGAGGGTTTCCACCCAGAGGAAGAAGGAGGATGTGCATGTGCATGTCCCACGCCACGGCCCGGGGTCTCGTGGAGCCGCAGCGGTGGCACCGTGTCCCCGGTGTCCCCACCGTGTGCTTGCCCTGCACTGCTGGGGCTGGGGCTCCTGGTGAAATGAGAGCAAGGACCACCACCGGCCACCCCAGCGGGTCTCTGTCCCCAGGGATGGGCAACTGGTGGGTGCTGGTGGCTGTGTCTCCATGTCCCCTTGCTCAGTGTCACACCGGGCTGCATGGGGATGTGTGGGGACACACGAGCTCCAGCCCTCACGCCACCTCTCCCTTTGCTCCCCAGGTCCGGGTAACCCCATGCCCTGAATCCACCCCGGCCGGCGTGGGACAGGACCCCTGGGAGCCGCCCGTCCCCAGCCCGACGCCACCACCACCGCCCCGGGGGACGGGGACCACACCAAGCCGCTTCCCCCCGCCCTCCTCCCGCTGCTGGGGGGGGCCCCGCACCCCAAAACCGGAGCCGAGCGGGGGCTTGAGCAAGTCCAAGGGCTCCACTGCCGGGTCGGCTCCCCGAGCAGACGGCTGCAAGGCCACGACATCTCCAGGTCGCCCACGAAAGACCTGAGGAAGCCCCCGGTGCTGCAGCACCCAGCTCGTGCTGTGCCCGAGCCCCCTGGGATGGGCCAGCACGGTGGGGACGTGTCGGGGATGTGGGGACACAGTGGGGACGTGGGCTCGGTCAGCGGACACCGTTTTCTTCCATTTCTCAGACCTGGTTTTTAATTGGAGCAGCGCGTCCTCTTCCTGCGTGCCGGGCAGGGATGAAGCACAGGGGATTTGGGGCAAAACCCAGCCTGTTTGGAGCAGCTCGGACCTGCGGGGGATAACTACAGCGTGGTGGCAGCGTGGCATGAGCAGGGCTGCTCCGTCACTGTCCCGTGAAGAACTTCCTAAAGCACTGGATTTGGAGCTGGGATGGCACAGAGCTGGGCTCTCATTCCCAAAAGGTGCCCATAGCCGCACCGAGGGGGCTGGGGCTGGGCTGCCCGCGGTGCCACCACCCCCCCGGACCCTCGGGGACATCGCGCCCTGCTGCCAGCCACCACCTCCTGCCCGTCCGGACGCTGCCACGAGTTGGGGTTTCTGCCCCCGCCACTCGAACGCTTGAATTTGGCAATACCGACGCTGCTCTTGACACGGCCCTTTCAGGCTGTTTTAATGAATATAATGAATGTTTTTTTTTCTTTTTCTTTTTTTAATTTGAAGTGCCTGAGTACACTTTTGTTGAGCACCACCCGTGTCACAGCATACTCGCGCCTTCCTCCTCCTCGCAGCCCGAGGCCACGTTGTGCCTTCAGCGAAGGCTGGCAGCGCCCGCTGCCCCCCTTGGATCCTCGGCTGCTCTTCTGTCCCCTGCCCCGGCACGTCGGGCTTTTGGGGGCAAATCCGTCCACTCTGGCATCATCTCAAATGGGGCTTTTTGTTACGGCAGCGAAAAAGTGGTGAGAGATGATCTGGGAGAGGGGGGAATGGTTTGGGGGGAGGCGAGGTGTGAGCTCCATGGGGGCAGTTGCGTCTCTGTTGAAGATTAAGAAAAGCTGGGAGTAAAAAAGCCTGGAATACCCTGCAAACAACGTTCAGTTGAAGAAGATGCTGCAGGTCACCAATGCACTCTGGTTTCACTCTCCTTTTCCTGCCCTGTGACATGGAGGTGAGTTAAGGTCGGTCCCAGACCCCCCGGGTTTGTCCCCAAACCACGCGGGCACCTTTGGCTACGAGCAGGGGTCACGGAGCTGCGCTGTTTCTGCCTCCCCAGGGCTTCTCCTCCAGGCCTGGCCTCTGTCCATGCCCTGGAGCAATTTTTCCCTTCCAAAAATAAAAAATAAAAAGCAGCCACCAAGTGCCAAAGGACGGAGCGCAGAAGGGAAACGCTGCCCTAACCCAAATCCTCGGGGTGGGCGCATCCCGGCCATCCCCGTCACCTCGCCCCAGCCAGGGTGGGAGCTCCGCAGGCAATAACTCCGAGCCTTCCCCCCCTCCAAGACAAAAAAAAACACCAACATTTTCCAGGCATTGGAGCCCACCTCCGGCCCCATCCACTCGTCCCCAGAGCCACGTCCCAGCGCTGGTGACCCCGGGGGACAGCAGCAGCCCCGGGGGGGACGGCCCCCACCCCAGCACCGCCGGTGCTCCGCGGTCTTCTTTCCGTTGGCTTGTTTTTTTATAAGACTGTCTTTGTAACGTGAACCGAGGATTTCTTTTCTATTCTGTAATTATAAAAGTCGAAGGAGTTTCACCCGAAGGCTGCTCTGGTTTTGTGTATTTCCGTTTTGTGCAGTTGAATCCATTAAAGTTGGCGGGGTTTTCACTTTTTTCCCCCCTTAAGAAAAAGCTGCCGGCTTGCTTCTGAGCTGAGCAGGGGCTCTGTTCCCCAGCTTTTTGTTGCCCAACACCTGAGTGTGGAAAACAACAGCAAAGCAGCACCCCGTGCTGACACTGCTTGGCGAGTGTCAGCACCGGGTGTACAACTGGTCCCGTGCACGGGGGAGGTCTGGGGTCTCCTTCTCCCTATGTTAATAAGAACTTATCAATAATAAGGATTTATTCTTCCTGTTAATAAGAAGCACTGACAAGCTCCCATCACAGCCTGGGAGAAGAGGAGAGTTGCTCTTGGCCTGAATTTCCCTTCTCCATCACCGAAGGTTTCTGGGGTCGCCCCGGAGGGTGGAGGAATGCACCTGCGTGGTGCAGCACAGGGCGGCTGGGGGGGGGATAACTGGGGTAACGATGTGTGGTTTGGTGCAGCCTGATTAAACAAGGGCTATGCCAAGGCTTGCAGATAGCAAGGTGGGAAGGGGGGGATTTGGGGGGAGGAGACCTGCTTATCTGACAGCAGAGATCAGCCCCGGTGGCTGTGGCAGCATCTGGAGACACTGGAGAAGTGTCCCCAGCCCTGCCCCCCCCCCCCACCCAACCAAAACCACCCGCTTCCCGAGCCCTAAGCCTTTTTTTTTTTTTTTTTTTTTTTTGCATTCTAACAGCTTTAGGTGCATTTTCCTGCAGAAACTTGTTTGGGCACCCTCGGCCACGTGTGCTTTTATCCACACGGGTGCCTCATGCTGGGACTACGTGCTGGGAGCTGGGCAGGGCAAATGGCACTGGTGGGACTGGGGAAGCTGGGGAGCCTTGATGGGGGTTATTTAATTGCAGCCTACAATGACCCAGGGCCATGGGCTCATGTGAGCAGGGAAGAGGCCTCCTGGCACCCGCAGGCAGCTCCGAGCCCTCCCTGCGGTGCAGAAAAAAAGAAATAAAATTCCTGGGAGGCTGCTTTAAAATCCCCCAGAGCGGCCTGGCTGGGGGCAGAGCTGTATTTCTGGGGGCTGGCGCTCCCCAGCACGCAATAAATACGGAGGCAGGGCTGGCTGAGCACCGCTCCTCGGGAAATCCTCGCCCATCTCCGAGCGAGGATGATGATGGTTTTGCTGGCTCGGCAGCGAGCAGGAGGCGATGGTGGCGGCACCGAGGCGCCGGCTTTTTGGCAGCTTCGGGGGCTCTTGGCAGTGCCGCGGCCACAGGGGGGGTTTCACCGGCCTGGGCTCTGCTTTGTCTTAGGGGGTTATTTCTGACACCGCGTGGAAAATAGTAAATAAGGTAATAAAGAGGAAAGTGTGAAACTGCGGCTGTAGACAAAGAATAACACTGCACTGGGGGTTTGGGAGTTATAACGAGTCAGATTTTATGCCTGCTGACGAAGAAGCCCTTTTAAACAAAAAGCCCAGCTAGGAAAGGTCTCTTTTAGAACATTTTCACAACCTGGGTGCTCAGGAAAATGAGTTTTGCAAGCAGCTTTGGGCCATTTGCTCGCTGCTTTCGGCCAGCAGGACATTTCAGGAGGAAGCAAGGACTGAAATTTGCTTTACAGGTAATAAATCACATTTGTTCACAGCTGGAAATTTGGAGGAAGGTCCGTCCGCCTGCCTCCAAGGCAAAGAGATATGGAGACATGAAAACAAGATTTCGGTGAATATCGATCCGCAAAAATCCATGTAAAGGGAAAACAACAAGAAACCCAGAGCCGTGCTCTGACATTTGGGCTGCGGCATCCATGGGCTCCAATTCCCCGTAGCACACAGGCACATCGGACACAGGCAGGGGTGATATTTTCCATCCCCGACCCCCTCGGCCGAGCCGTTCCCCTCGACGCTGGGATGTCATTACGGAGTCCGAGCATCTCCCACAGCCGTCACGTGAAGCAGCGGCGCGCCGCCGTAAACAGGAAGGGCAGGAAGAAAAGCCAGGGGGGTTTCTCCAGTTTTTCTCCATTTCCAGCCCCGGCGGGGGAACGGAGGGGAGCAACAAAGGGCTGATTGACCCCGCGCAGGGGCGCCGCTCCCCTCCCGCGGCCGCAGGGCCGCTGCGAGGCACAGATGTGAAGGAGTAAAAAAGCCGCTTTCACGGGGCCGAACAAAGGCATAGAGCCTCTTTTCAGGGCCCCGAGCCGATGCGCGGAGCCTTCGCACACTTCCTCGGCTGCACACGTAACCTCGGCCCTTTTCAGAGGGGAAATCCTCCCCGGCCGAGGGCTGCTCCGAGCCCCGACCCGCACACGGGGGCCGAGCAAAGCCGGCGTGCCGGGGCTGCTTCCTGAAGTGTGCCAGGATAAAGGGAGGAGACGCAAGGAGCTGGGACCAGGGGGCTCAGTGGGAACAGAGCCCAGAGGGAAGCATCCTCCCTGCCTGGATTTGGTGGGAGATTGATGGAAAAACACACCCCGGGGCCCTCTTGCCCTGTTTCAGGGACAGTTGGTTGTCCAAAGGACTCCGGCAGGCATGAGCTGGGGTGGGGTGCCCAAGGACACAAGGGACACCCCGTCCTGGCAGTGCATTGCTGCTGGGTGCAGGCGGAGCCGTACCATGATGGGGGGGGAGCCCAAATCCCCACTGCCCTTGGTGAGGCCCCACAGGAGCTCTTCGGGGTGCTCCCATCGCCTCCACTCCCTGGAGGTGACACCAGCACGAGGGGACCGTGCCCACACCTCAGCCTGTTCCATGGCTCCATCGCCAAAAACACGTGGGGAAAGCAGGGCAAGGTGAGGGCTGAGTTTGCAGCAGGTTTGGTGCCAGGATGCTGCCGGCAGCCTGCAGTGCCTGATGGCAGCAGTCTTCTGCCTCGCTCGAGCCATGCCCAGCTCCTCTCGCTGCTCTCACAGCCCTCGGGGTCAGCCTGACAGCCATCCCGTGCCTCGTCCTGCTGAGATAACACAGGGCTGCCTCCAAGAGCCCTGATTTGGCCGTAGTTGTTGATTCAAAACCATGGGAAATGAGGGGTTCCCACCACTTCAGTGGGCGAGGTGGACAGGACGCATTTTCTTCGATCTTGCACATACAACAGATGGAAAAAGCGCTCACGGCCTCCTGGTCTGCAGGCGGGCACCCTGAGGATGAGGATGCTGCTGCCCTGAAGCCAGGATTCGCCCCGTGCTGCGTTAGGAGCCTCGGCTGGGTGCTGAGGGCAGTCGGGTTCCCCTGCTGGCAAGGACGGTGCCAGCCCTGCAGGGGAGGCAGAAGTAGGCAGAGGTGCAAGAGCCGCTCGGTTCTCATCTGGAGCAGGAAGGCAGAATAAAAGCAGCCTCCGCCCAGCGCCCAGGCACGTACGGGCACCCAAATCCAAGGTGCGCGTGGGCAGAGGGGTGCTGAGCAGCACGGCTGTGCACATGGCTCTGCCTCTGCGCCAGGAGCCAAGGGAGGAGGCAGCCAGGCAGTGCCACGCACCGGGAAGGCGGTGAGGGGGCTCGGGGTGCTGGCTGCAGCAGGGTTTGGAGCTGCAGTGGGGTTTGGAGCTGCAGTGGGGTTTGGAGCTGCAGCGGGGTTTGGAGGTGCAGCGAGGAGCCTCTGCCTGCCCCAGCCCCGTGGGAGCCGGATCCCCGTGCACCAAACACACCCGGCTCCATTGCAGCACTTCTTCACAAGCAAACCCTCCGGCACCCTGAGTCTTAGCTAAATTGCTCAGGTTAAAAAAGGCTACAAAGCACACGAGCTTTTCAGGCGTTGGTGCTGCCTTTCCCTCCTTCCAGCTCCTGCAGGAGGGGACACAGGGGTCCCAGGGAGACGTCCCCCCCTCGCAGAGCCAGCCCGGGCACTAAATGGGCCATGGGTGCCGTGGGAAAAACCTCGTCTGCGAACCTGTAATTAAAGGCTGGATCACAAAGCACGCGCCCGAGGGGGCTGAATTAAGGTTGCGCAGGCAAATTTAATTCTGGTATTTCCTAAATTTGAGCGGGCGAGTCTGCAGCTGGGACGACGATCTAAAACGGCTTCGGTTTTTCTTTTTCCTTCACCGGGAAGGTAGCAGGAAACAAAATGCAAAGGGCAGACAGCTGTGCCATGGGGGGGGGGGGGGGACGACACACCACCATGGGCTGGCAGCACCTTGTCACCTCCCTGGGGTGACAGAGCAGCAAACTGAGCTCTGCCTCAGCCTATACGTCGGCAGGGTGGGCGATGTATAGCAGGGGTCTGCAGGGGAAGGACCAGCCGCTGTCAGTGTGAGGTCCTGCATCCCCCCCGCGCACCCCGCAGCGCCGAGGGAGAGCCGATGAAATGCAAATGGCAACGCGGAGCCGACGGAGGGAAATCGCTCCCCACGAGGCGCAATCAGGCTACGGGACTTGGTGAATTCCGGCTGAGAAGGCAGAGAGCTTCCAAAGGGCTTAGTCATGTAATTGCCTGTCAAGAAAAATCCAGAGTAGATGTGCTTAATGATAACAAACAATCTGGAAAGCTTAATCAGCCTCCTGCTTCAGAGCTCTGACGATTAGAAACCGGGATGAGCCACCACGTGGAGGATGATCCTCCAAAAAGGGGAATCTCGCTGCCCCCGTCGTGCAGGTGGTGCTGCTCCTACCGGCGGTGGGATATGGGGACAACCTGCCCCTGGTGGACATGAACCCCAACCCCCAGCAGCATTTCCCCACCTCGCTGCCCCTGAGCAGGGACAAACCCCTGCTCCAGCTTGGCACAAGCTGGCCAGGAGCAGCCACGGAGCCTCTGCCCAGCTGGGTATCACCTGCCTGGGAGCACGGTGACACCGCCTGAACCCCCCTGCCCTGCTGAGCAGTGGGACTTTGGGGATCCCACCTGCTCCTGGGACCACTCCGGTGTCCCCACAAAGTGTGACCGTGCCTGCATGTGCAGCTCTCTGAAGGAACAGGCACTTTAACGTCCCAAACGTTTGGTTTTGTTAACCTCAGCATCTGTCCGAGCTCCTGTTCTCTCCGGGCTCTGGGTGGCTCAGCAGCTCTCCGGGATGCCTGATGGAAGGGTGGGGATGTGGAGCAGGGTCCCGTCCCTTGGCACTGGCTCTGTGGTGCTGAGCTGGAGTCACCGAGCCCTGCACCCCAACAACCTGCACCCCAAAATGGGGCAGCCCCGACTCCCTCCCTCTCCTCGCTGCAGCGATGCTGCTCAGCAGCCAGGTCCAGTGGAAAAACCCATGTGGTTTTAAACAGAAACAAGAATTTCCTTTTTCCTGGTTTCTACCCTTTGTCAGTGGCTTCTGCTGCTGCTTTTCTGCACAGAGAGAGAAAAGAGCTGGGTTTGTGGGTAAAGACCCTCGAGGCATTGCCCAGAGCTCGGCTGCTGTGGCTGTGCCCAGGACCAGGGGATCTGGGCTGGGCTGAGCTCAGCATGAGGCTGGGAAGAATTGCTTCAGTCTTCAGGGGTGTATTTTTTTTGCAAGAAAAAGTGATTTATTTATTTTTTTCAGCCAAAACGAAACTTTGTGCCTTGACTGTCGTCAGGAGGGTCTGCAGCCAGGATTTCTTTCAGCTTTCAGGAGCCACAAATCTCCACCAGCTGCTTTCAGACACTTGGCTGCTGACTCCCCAAAATGTCTGTGCTGTTTCTCAACAAGAGCATGGAAACCTGTAGGCGAAAAGCGCTGGCGAAAACGGCGCTTTATCTGATGGTGGAAAGATGCTGCAGAACTGACGTGATGTTTCCCGTCTAGGTCTGCCAGCGATGACAGGTCCAGCCCCGAAAGCAGCTCCGTGCATGCCCCGTACCCACATGTGCAGGACAGGACTGGCACAGCGGCGTTTCCAGGAACTTGGAGGGCTGTTTCTTGAAGAAGTGGTTGGCGTCTTGGAAACAGGCATACTGCAAGCCCAGAGAAATGCCTTTTTTTTTTTATGGGATGCCCGCAGCTACCTGCGAGGAAGCTGGTCTTTCCTCCTGGCCACAATTTTAGGACCCCAGCCGCAAGGTTGCTGATGGGGTGATCGATGTGTTGGCATGCAGCCCCCCAAAGCCCCAGGGCTACGCCGCTGCTGTCCAGGCCAGCTCCCAGCCCCGCACCCGGAGATCAGGGCTCCGTGCTTCTTATTGCTGGTGCTCCAAGCTCTGAGGCTGTAGGGCGAGATCTGGCTGAGGAAACCAGGTCAGACCTCCATGCCAGCAGCCTTATAAACCAGAGGGCTGCCAGCCCCTCCAGCAGTGCCCGGGTGGTAAGCTCAGCGCTCGTCTCTCCCTTTCTCTGCAGAGAAATGCTGCTCCAGCCTCTGATCACATCCCGAGGGGGGAACAGGCCTTCAGTTCGGAGGAACTGAGTAAACGCAAGGATCCATTTAGTGCTGTGATAAAAGGATCACGTTTTCCCTTTGTTGCCACCCTCAAACTGCTGTTCCCTTGGGAAGGTGAGCACAGCACGAGGGGTGGCCCCGGACCCCCACTGCTCTGGTGGCTCGTGGCTCGTCCACCTGCCAGGCCTGTCCTTGTCCCTGTCCCCATTTAATTCCTGGAAGTCTTTGCAGCTGTTCTGCCATCCCCACGCTCCAGCACACCACAGGCAAGAAAAGTAATAACTGCACTTCCAAGGGAGCACGGGGGCAGGAGGAGACGAGGCGGTCCCAGGGGTTTCCTGCTGCTGCAGCCCCAGAGCCTGGGCACATCCCCGGGGGACGTGGGGAGCTTCCCAGCGGCTGTAACAAGCTTTGGCTCATGGCAAGGGGCTGCTGGAAGGAGGGAGCTGCTGGAGGAGAGGCTCAGACCCAGGCTCTGAGCCCAGGGGCCTGCCTTGTGCCACTTCCCTGCGCCTTTCTTCCCAACCTGCACAACCCACCTGCTGACACAACTGGGTTTTAACCACTAATCCTTCACCCACAGACGGACTCCTTCCCTCCCCCTCTCATTATTACGGGCATAAATGCCATTATCCCAGGTGTAATTAACACGAACCCCATTCCTAGTGTCAGCAAGCCACTTGCTGCAGCCTGGGTGTGTGCTGCAAACCCGCTGTGGCGCGGCTGTTATCTCCAACCCACACCGGCTGCTCGCGGGCCCCTGCACCACCGGCGGCACGATAGCCCCGGGCCACACGACCACACCAGCCAGGCGGTGGCCATTTGTACGTGTTGTGCCCCAAAACAGGCCAGCAGCAGCGGGTACGGTCCCACCAGCCCCCCCCGCACAGACTCTGCGGTGAGGAAGCCTCAACAGCGTGTGAAACACCTCCTGCCCCGGCTCTGGCTGCTTCCCAGCCCAAATGTTGGTGACCCGGCAGTCAGCGCTGGTGGATCGTAACGTATCGGTGACGTGCAGGGCTTGCTGCAAAAGTTCAACCCCGCTTTGCAGGGGTGCCAAAGGAGAAGGGTGTGTGGCCAGATTTATTTCCCCTGGCGCCAAGATAGCAAGATTTTAGTGTCGGTATCTCCCGTGGGGCTCTGTTACACCATGAGGCTGGGCTTGCTCACACCGGTGTCCTTTGGGGATGTCGCACTGGGCACCAGGACACGGCAGAGCTGGGTTTAGGGCTCTACCAAATGGAAGCTGGAGAATCGGTATGGGGTCACTGCACAGCTGTGCTTCTGACAGGCTGACTACACCACTGATGTGGTTTTCCTGCAGCAGGACAGTGCAGCTTTGCAGAATTAGCTGTGTCTTCATTCGGAACGCTTGCCAGAAGAACCTGCTGATGTTCTTATTCTGGTGAAGGGCTCAGAGAGCCTCGGGGTGGCCCGGCCTCACGAACTTGTTGTGCAGGATCCACGCTGGCAGCAGTTCTTAGGGTGCTTAGGGCCCGTCAGGGCTTCGTGTCAGCAGAGCAGCCGGCTCGGTGCTGCATGTTACACACCTGTACGGGCAGTGTGCTCCTGCGGTAATTGGGGCTGAACCCAGCAAGGCTGAGCTGAACCTATTACAGCAGGATTTTGCCCTGCTTTAGGTTGAATAACCCACACCAGCACCAGCCGGAGAATGCTTTGGGAGGATATACGAGGCTTGGCTTTAAAAACAGCATTTGCAGTGAAAGCCTTTTCTAACAGCCCTGTTTATCCCAAACGTTCCCAATCACACCCGGCCCGGGGTACTCAGAGCTCCCAGGCTGCAGCCACATTTCCCCGGGGTTTCGGGGTGGCCGGGATCAGGCCTCGCTCCCCCGCGAGCCCTGCCCGGTGCCTGCACAGGGTGCTTGGCTGGCAGAGGCAGCGTGGCAGCAGAGGGCTGGATGCCCGTCACCCCGGCAGCCATTCGGTGAGGAGATGGATACGAGCTACGCAGCCAGATCGCAGCTGGATCCAGCCCCGCTCAGGCTTAATTACCGTGATTAAACGGGGCTCAAACTAACTTCTTGTGCCGGAAACCACACCCCCTTGCTTCGACCCCAAAAAGCTGGCGCTTTGGGGACGCAAAATCCCCGGCTGAGATGCCTGCAGCTTGAAGGACGCCGTTGCCTGACAGAGCCCTCTGAGAGCCGCAGCGGCCGCGGTGTGCTGTTTGTTTGCTTACTTTGTGCATGTGGCGGCATGCCCCGTGCCGCTTCCCCGCGCCGGCAGCTTCCTCCCGCCGCCGGCGTGGTTTGCTTGCCCGGCGAGGAGGGATGGAAATTATCCTTTCGAAGCATCAGGTGCACGTGGCAAACTGCCCCAAAACGTACGAGGGGAAGGCCAAAATCGGGGAGGGGGGTGGGAAGTGATACTGGGAGGTTTCAAATGAGCTGCCCCTTTAACATGGACGTGCTCTGGCAGAAACTACTGGTCCCAGGGTGCTGCGCTTTGTTTTAATGCCCAGGCTGCAAGCCTGGCTGGGGAGGCTGCGATGCATGCCGGGGCGCGTAGTCTGCAGATTAGAGAAGGGGAGCGAGGGGAACAAAGGGAAAACATCCAAAAGCTGTGCCTGGCTTTTAGGGCTGGGCTTGTGAAGGCACAGGGCAAGAAAGAGTGTCTCTGGTGCACCTGCTTGTCTGTTTAACGCACCTCCAGTCTGGGGCTGCATCCCCTCTGGCTCTGTGAGGGCAGGCCCGGCACAAAGCCGGTGTTTGTTGTTTGGGCAGGCTCGCGGAGCTGGGGACGGGGGCTGCAGCTGCCCGCAGGCATTTCCACGGTGGATCACAGGCCCACGGAGGGGCTTTGGGGGGGGTCTGGCTGGCTCCTGGCAGGGAGCACAGAAGGGACCGGGTGTGAAAAGCATAGTCCTGTGGCAGTCCTGTGAATAAACAGAGTTCGTGTCAATAATGTAGAGTTCAGCGCCACGCTGCCAGGGAAGGAGAGCTGTGGACAGCTTGTGCTTTCGCCTACCTTGCCTGCCCAAACCTGGGAAAAGGCAAAGTTTAATGATTAAAGTACCTGGATGGGAACTGGAGAGATCTGGCTCCTCTGATCACCTTGCCATCCCAAACCAAACTCTGCACACGCTTGATTTTACTGATCAGTTTCACCAAAAGCAAAGGACATAATATTCTTACAGTAGTAATTGTTTTAATGACCATACTTATAACACAAATAATGGATGATTATACCTAGCAAGGAATTGCACAAATGGCGGTAACGCCTGAGCTAGCTCCAACCCAACATTGCTGTGCCCTCAGTAGCCCCCACCCAGGGCTGGGGCCTTGTTTGCTGTTAGTGCTTGAATGAGAAGCTTGGAAGCAAGTGAGCAGGGGGCTGGGGACTGGTGGTAAAATTGAGCAAACACTGAAGTCTCTCAAACTGGGGCTTTGCTGGGAAATGCCAGACACTTCAGCACAGCGTCCATTCCGGGGTAGGAACAGATACGCAGTGTATCGCACAGAGGCATCTGTCATGCGCTGCAGCGCTTCTGTGTGGGACAGCCTGCTGATATGCCAGTGAAAGGTGTGTATATTTTAATAAATATGTGGGGATGAAGCGGGGAAGCGGGAGGGTTCCCCCACACGCTGCCCCTCTCATCTGGCAGGCCCAGAGCATGCGGCCGGTGCTTGGGACCCACTGTGGGTCGTCACTTAGGGACCAGGCTACCCCATATTTCCAGGTAGGTGGTGACCGTGAAGGTGTTTGGCAGGGAGTGTGCACATTTTGGGGGAAAAACCGTGGAAAATGGCGTTGGGGAGCAGTGGGTGGCGACGGCCCAGCGCGGGGAGCTCCAACAACCGGGACGCGGCGGCGCCGCGCGGGGCCGGCCGCCTTCCCCAGGCTGTGCGGGACGGTCCCCGGCCTCTGGTCGCCACCCCCAGGCCCACGGTCGCCATCCCCGGGCCTCGGTGTCCACCCCCGGGGCCCGGTCGCCGTCGCCGGGCGGCGCGGAGCCGTCCCCGGGCCGCGGCCCCTCAGCCGGGGCCGGCCTCGCCTTCCCGGCATGCAGCGCGCCGCCCGTCCCCAGTGGGCCGCCATGTTGTCGGAGTGAAAGGCCGGGGGAGAGGCAGGCGGCGAGCGGCCTGGGGGGGGCCGAGATCCATCTTCATCCTACCGCTCCGCCCGTGAGTACCGGCACCGGAGCGGGCCCGCGGCGCGCCGCGAAGCCCAGCGGAGCCGCCGGTGGGGCCATATTGGCGGGGGGGGCCGGGCGGAGCGGCGCCAGGCCGCCCCGAAGGCGAGCGGTGGCGGCGGGGCGCCCTGCCCGGCTCTGCCGCTCGGCGCCTTGGCCGGGAGTCGGGGCCGGGCCCCTTTTGTTAGCGGGGAGCGGCCCCCGTCGGGGTGGGGGGCGTCGTTTTGGGGGCCGTTGTGTTTTGGGGGGGCG
>NC_048915.1:1417875-1491241 GCF_011077185.1 Oxyura jamaicensis
GGGGGGGGCATTGTTTTGGGGGGCTTCGGCCCTCCCCGGGGGGGCCGCGGCCCCGCTTTGTTGGCTGGGGAGGAGCTGGCGGGGGGCTGGGGGGCCGGTTAGGGGGGGCTTGGGGGGAAACTGGGGGGGTTTGGGGGGGAACTGGAAGGAATTGGGGGGGCCCAGGGGGGCCCTACCAGGCAGCGGGGACGAAGGGGAGGGAGCAAAAATCCAGACAATACTTTTGGGATGTGCTGGGTGACCCTGGGGGGGTTGGTTTTTTTTTCTGTGCCTTTTTTTTTTTTTCTTTTTTTTTTCCCCCCCACCCCCCTTGCTTGTTTTTCTCGCTTTCTCCTAATCACAGTCTTTGGCCATTTTTAATTACACGCTTGCGATTTTTAACAGGAGATTCTTGTTTTTCGCCCCATCGGGAGAAATAACTTGGTTTGTTGCTTCATTTTTTTGTTTGTTCTGTTTTGGTGCCTTTTTGTTGTTGTTGTTTTTTTCTTTTGGTCGGTGTTTAATAACTTTGTTCCGAGCAGAGATTTTATTAGACAGATCATGAGTAAGGAATTTCCTTTATTAAGAGTGAGGGAGGTGGGGTACGGGGTAGAATTTGACTTACGATATTTTAATGGTGGCCGAAGCAGCTCGGCTGGCTATCGATTTACCCGCTTCCTGCTGGGTCTCCCTAGGTTTTAAGGAAAACACAAGCTTTAACGTTAAAAGTTCTCGTAGGCCACACGGCTCTCAAACAATGGGCAGGCAGCTTTAATTTCCAGCTGAACTTTCCAAAAAAAAAAAACCAGTGAAACCCTCTCACCTAGCCCATGCATTAACTTCCTGAAGCGTGCATCGGGTGCCGACGTG
This sequence comes from Oxyura jamaicensis, assembly GCF_011077185.1. Taxonomy (NCBI): domain Eukaryota; kingdom Metazoa; phylum Chordata; class Aves; order Anseriformes; family Anatidae; genus Oxyura; species Oxyura jamaicensis. The sequence goes on from NC_048915.1 coordinate 1,418,725, forward strand.
ATTTTTTTAACGTTGCCTGGAGTTTTTTGGAGGAGCGACGGGGTCTGAGCACAAAGCTGGGCTCTCTGCGGCTCAGAGCTGCCTGGCGAGGAGACGTCGCTGCTCGCACTTAAAAACTTGCTCAGTGATGTCTGCGAAGTTCTGCTGGTTGTGGAGAGTCTCATAATCTAAACTATTCGCCTTGTAATGATAACACAGAGCAGCTTATTTACATACTAGGGTTTTTTCTGGGGAAAAGGAAAGCTGTCTGCTTCAAGTGCTTCGTAGCCGCGGTCTCTCAGGATCTCCAACTGCTCTGCCTTTGTTTGTAGATGTGTAACTTTTCACGGCGAGCTGTTTATGCAGCAGAGGTTTATTGCGTGTTTTTGCTAAGAGTTTGGAAATGAAAAGGGTCCTGGTAGCCATTAGCTCTTAGCAGCAGTAGGTCTCGCAGCTGCTGGGTAGCAATGAATGTGCGCTGTGTAGGTGACTGAACGTGGTTCTGATGCTCTGTGCGCTTTGAATGACAGTATTCAGCTGTCTGCTACATTTAACATGGCATTTCTATAAAAACACGGCTTGGAACTAAACTTGAACTACCCAGAATGCTCCTTTCCCCTTTGCTCCCTTTCAAAATGTCTCCTTTGCCAAGTTTTCTCTCTTGTTTAGAGCTGCCTCGTCTATATTCGACGAAAGAGGAAGCTGCTTGGAGTAGGAGTTGCCTGTGCAGAAATTCGTAGTACCTTTACTGGATCTTGTCTGAGATTGTCTGGAGGCTCAAACGATGTGATTTTTATAGCAGCGCAGTTCCTAACGAGCTGCGTGCAGATTAAACGGCCGAGGTAGCATGGCAGCACCCGGAGTGTTTGGGACCTTTGTAAGCAGAAATCCAGAATCTTAAGTTTGCATTTGGAAAAACAAACCAAAAATCAACTTGTCCCGATACTTCGTGTGGCTGAATGAGCGCGTGGTACTACGGTGGCACTCGTGCCTTGACTGAGGATCTGCCTTGTAATTTGCGAGGTGTAAACAAGTTCGGGAGGCACCGGCGGTGCAGTTTGTGTCGTGTGGTGTTCTTGGGGACTTTTTTCTCCTCGTTTTCTGTGGCAGCACTTTAGCTGGTGTTCTGTCCATCGCATCAAGTGGCGTGCTGATTTCAGTGTAATGGGCGCCTTAAGTGAGTCTCGCGCACGCTGACAACACCTGAGAGCACAAAATGTGGGCGTTTTGCCTACTGCGTGTCGTTACCTGGTGTTTGAGTTGCCAGGCTAACAGAGCAACTGACTGTGTTGGAAGGAGTCCGACGTGGCCTCGTGGCGATTCCCCCCAGTTCCACGAGGGCTGTGTTTGCTGAGCGTACGAAGCCGAAGCTGCGAGGATTTAATGCTCCCTTTTCCTTCTCCCTTTCTCTGTCTCGCCTCCCTCCCCTCACCCCCGTAGGTGTTGGTGGAATGAGCGTTGCGTGCGTGTTGAAGAGAAAAGCAGTGCTCTGGCAGGACTCGTTCAGCCCCCACCTGAAACAGCACGCTCAAGATACAGCTAATCCCAACATGCCTGTTGTACTGACATCTGGAGCAGGGTCCCAGGCTCAGCCGCAGCCAGCTGCAAATCAGGCACTGGCGGCGGGGACGCACTCCAGTCCTGTTCCCGGATCCATAGGAGTCGCAGGCCGCTCCCAGGACGACGCTATGGTGGATTACTTCTTTCAGAGGCAGCATGGTGAGCAGCTTGGGGGAGGAGGAAGTGGCGGAGGCGGCTATAATAACAGCAAACATCGCTGGCCTACTGGGGATAACATTCATGCAGAACATCAGGTAAAAAAAAGTTAAATGTTTCCAAACCGAGCACGTGAATGCACCGGGCTTGTGATAGATGCTTTTAATGACTTTTTTAAAAAAAAGCTTAAGGTGTTTTTTTGTGTGGTGGGAATTACAACAGTCCTACTTCTTGTTTTCTCTTTTCAGGATTGCAGTGCCTTGCTAGCTATAAACTGAAATGTTTCTGCTCTAGACGGTGTTGAAATCCCAATCCGCTCTCTGACAGTCAAATGCATGTTTGCAAAATTTATCATTCTCTTTATTGATTTTTTTCTTGTTTCTGTGTGTATGTGTGAACCAGTTTAGCAGTGACTGCTGCTGCTTTTCAGATCTGTTGCTGTAGTTAAATAATTCTTATGTAATGCTATTACAAAACTGCCAATGCATGTAGGTTGAGCTTTTACCATTCCCAATATTGAAAAACACAGTTCTGGAAGCTGCTCGTGGGGTGTACTTTCCTGGTTTTCTTGCTTGTTTTGGGTTGTTTTTTTTAATGTTCTAGTTGGGAGGGGAAGGTGCTACCCGTGTGCTCAGCTGAGCTGAGAAGAGAACAGCGCTAAGAACATCATGGAACAACAGCATTTGTACAAACCCGGCTAACTCAGGGACTTAACCTTTCTAAAAGGGTAGTGGGCCAAAACGTGCCTTAGTAGTAGTGTGTACTAGAAGTCTTTTCAGTAGTTGCGTTGTCAGATGTGCTGCGACTGAAACGAGTGCATGAATCACTCTAGCTTGCTGACTGTGACCTGTAAGTAACTCGTCAAACACAGCGGTGAGCTAAGGAGACGTGCTGCCTCTGCTAGGGGTGGCATGAGAGCAGAACCGAGGTGTAAGCACATTATTAAAATGCACGATTCCCACAAATCTATTCAGAGCAGCAGACACAAAGCTTTTGCAACCTTTATTAATATTTCCTGCCTCTAGTTTTTTAAATAAAAATGATGAAGCCCTTGTTCCTCTGCTGTGCCTCCCCAGGGGATGTTGTCATCCAGACCATTTAAAAGCAAACATTGCAGGGAGTTTTGCAACCTCACTGAAGTCAGTGTGTACATCAATAGAGAAGAAAACCCAAGTGCCCTGTTAATTTTTGTAAGAGAATGCATCTAAAATGCTGCCGTGTGAAGTAAGCAGCTAGAAGAATATTGTAGCTATTCCCTTCTGTGGAAGCACAGCGTTAAGTTACCCTGTTACCAGAGGTAACTGTTGAAATGAGATGCAGTTTTATCTGTTAACTATCTAAGCTTTCAGGCACTAAATGTACAGCTTGTTTCAAGAGACATAGATGGAAGAGATTTGAATGTGCTTTAAGTAGCAAAAGAAGCAATAAGCAAAAATTCTTCCTTGGTGGTTTTAACTTGTAGGTTTTTAAGTAAAAATTGTCTTGTGGTCTGATGCAGAGATGTTCAGGCAGGAGCTGCTGTTGTTCGGTTATTTGTGTAAAGATGACTTTATAAACTGAAAGATGTGTCATAAAATTCTTAATTCTGTTTTCCTTCAACTCAAACTTTCATCTTCCTTTCTCTGAAAACCACTAAAAGCAAAGACGATTCGTGGGAGGTGGAGGGGGTGAGGTGGGGTGGACCTCGCAGGCATTACAAATTGTGCTGGCATTTGAACTCCTTTTACTGCATTCTTTAATAGTCAGAAGACTTAAAAACTCTCCCTGGAAGAATCCTGCCTGTTACAGAGCCTTGCCCTCATGTCGGCTGATGTGCTGCTTTTCCTCACCTTGGTTTTATTCAGGAGGTTCCTGAACCAAGTGATACAACTACTGGTGGTGCTTACTGGGGAAAAACCAGCATGCCCTGGTTTGAAGAAACTTTAAAAAGCCACGCACGTAATCTGTGAAGGCAGAACAGTTCTGAGAAGATTGTCTGGGTGGAATATACCGGCAGGATTAAGCCCCAGATGTTGTGTGCGGTGCTTGCTTTGTTGTTCTTCCACGTGTTCTGTGACCTGATGCTTAAGCAATACTCACCCTAACGTAGTTAAGATGGAACCGTATCTGTCCTATTTCCTGGGGGTTTCTCCGTCAGCTGTAATGGATTTGCTCTTCAGTCCTGGTGTTTCGCATTCAGTATCCATCCTTAAACCAAGCTTTGTGTTTAATTTCTTCGAACTTAGCTGAGATGGGGCAGTAACCCCTTGCTCGGGTGTCTAATGCGTTATACACCAGTCATTGGTCTTTTGAAGTATATATTTCTCGCTTCAGCCTTTCTCAAGTGCCTCTTTTTCCGCAGTTCTTGTTGCCTCAGGGTTTCACTCATGGGAAACGGAACGCAGGATACTTGTAATCCTACGACTGCCATTCCTTTTGACTTTTTGGCCACCTCTGCGTCTGTTTCTTAAATTATAAGTTCCTTGGAGCGAGAACTGGTCTTATGCGTACAAAATGGTTTTAATTCAATTTGGGCTTAACCAGGGTAGAATTGAATTTGTCCTGCAAGAACAGAAGAAGTGGAAGGAAGTGGTGGGATGTGCAGAGAGGTGGGGCATCCTTCTGGAGGTCTGCTGGGTCCTGATTTCGTGGAGATCGGGATACGCTTGTGTTACTGGACACTTGATTTTAAACTTCCAAACATACTGCAACTGTAGCCCTTCTTGTTGCCTCGAAGACTGGTTAAGAAAATCAGTAGCTAAAAGATAATGGAAAGTCAGAAAAACTAATTATAGGGTAATATAGGTTAATGTTTGCCTAGAGCTTAGGACCTCGTAATTAAAGGTAGAGGGATTTTTTTTTAATTGTTGAATCCCAGTTTTCTTCGTTACGTATGGAGACAAGCATCTGGCCCTGTCTGTTGGTGATAATACTCCAGTGGTTTTACAAAATGATAGTATTTCATCATGTGTTATTAAATGGTTGTGAGTGCTATGAGTCAGAAGTTATTTACACTATCTTTGCTTTCCATTTTTTGTTGTGCTGGCTGTTTCTCTCATCTGTTTGTCCTTTGACGAGCAGCTCTGAGAATTGAGCTGTGAAGGTCTTTTAACAGTGATGACTGAAGAAAGTGTTTTTTTTCTGCTCCCTAGAAAGAGCTAATGTCCTCTTGTTGTAAACAGGAGGAAAGCTCCATTTCTTTCTATATTGTTTCTAAAAAGAGTTCTCTTCTCTTCCCTTTGCATTTTTGCCTTCTCCTTCATAAAAGGAAAAATGTTATATGGTAATCCAAAACTTAGGAATTGAAGATACTTCACTCACTTTGCATATCTAGTTAATAAAGACATGGCCTCTGTCTAAATGGCATGCACTGTAGGTCCTTCAGCCTCGGCGAGAACAAAGAGGTGATGTTGAAATTCGACTTCTCCTAGACTTGAATGTGTGAACTCCTGAGCAAACTTGCAGCTTTCTGCAGCTACAGGCATTGAAATTGCCAAGCTCTAAGATGGAGATCCAAACTCTTACATGGAGGACCCTTCTGCCAGCCGGGTCCTGGCTGCAGGACGCACTTTTTTTTCCCCCAGATAAGGCTGAGTGTCAATGTCTGCCAGTAATTCTGAGACTCAAACCAAGGCTGTAGCTCATCTGCAGTGCCTCACGACTCTTCAGGCTGTGTGGGCAGACTACTTGGCTAGCTGGGCTAGGGTGTTTTTATGCTGTTCATCCTGCAGAAAATGGTCGGGGACCTGAACTTCCTTTCACGTGGCTGAGTGAAGAGGTAATGGGATGGTTCCTGACCATGAAGGGCTCAGGTTGGATTCGACTTGCTTATGGAAGTTGCCTGTCTCGTTAAAAATCCAGCCAGCCACATACTGCTCCTGAGGGAAATGAGAAGACAGTCGAGACGCTCAGCTGGGAGAAGTTATCAACACTGAGCAGGCTTTTAGGGAAATTGGGTGGGTTTTTGTGGATGGGGTCTCCTGTGGCTTGTTTGCGTGCGTGCATGTTCTTGAACTGGAGCAAAGAGAGAGTTTCTCTGGTGGTGGTCCTCCTGAATTGCAGTAAATGGATATACTTAGACTGTCTGAATTGCAGCTAGAGTAATATGGGAGTTGCTTAGTAGAAGCAAACGATTTGAGGGATTAACTTTCTTTGAGAGCATGTTTAATTAATAATTTGAGACAATAGAACTCTGCAGGGATCATCTTCTTGAATGCGGGGATTTTTTCACATGCAGTTGGTGAAGAATAGTGAGAGCAACATGGCTGGAACGGAGTTTTCTGCTTGGATTTGCCCTCTGGCAATGTGGCTGCAGCTTCTGAACTGAGAAGTTGCATTCGAGAGGAGACAGAAGGTGATGCTGGCAGCTGCCCTCGTAGAGCACAACTATGCAAACTGTGGTGCGTGGTGCTGTGCACACGTCTGGATGTGATGGCACTGAATGCTGGGGTGCCTGCTGGCCGGCACCGTTACCTGGAGATGCCTTGAAGCGGTGGCAGGGCCCTATACGATGATCGTGGAAGCTATGGGAGCCACAGCGTTCTTCCAAAGTGAATCCCTTTTAAGTGACCAGATTTCTTCATCTGTCCATGGAAGGTACCCTTGTGGTCTAAATAATTTGGCTAACTGGATGTGCGAGAGGTGAAGGCACCCAGAGAGTCCCGCGTGACACACAGCGTGTGGTACCGTGCGTGGCTCTGTTCTTGAACCTTACCTCACCTATCTTTCATTAAGGCTGCTGAATTTGGATGCGATGGTTCCAGGTATCACAGTGAACTCGTGAGGGCCTCTCTCACGTGAACGCTGGGGTGACCGTTCTGCTTTGATACCAGGTAATGCAGACCAGTGCCCTCCTGAACTGCAATGCCTAGTTTGGCTGATGTGTTTCACGGTGGTTCCTCTCTAGTGAAGGAGAGGGGTGTCTTGGAGGAGGGGATTCAGAGCATTTAGTCGAGTTTTCTGCGTTACCCTGCCCTTTGGAAAGCCCTGCTGGGGTGGGGGAGTGAGTACCTGGCCAGGTTTGGTGTTTGTAGCTAGGCGCTGGGAAATCCTTTTCTTTTGGGGGAGAGGGGAGTGGGAAACAACCCCGACGTTTTCAGGAAGTCGTTTTAAGAGTTTGTTCCCTCGGAAGCTGGGGGTCGTGTTGTCCCTGCCAGGCAGTTGCAAGATGCCTGGCCCTAGCCATGTTCGTGTGAGCACCCCGGCGGCTGGCCTGGGCTTTTCCGAGCAGCTTGTCGGCCTTGTGGTCGCTTCCTTGCTGTGGCGCTAGCTCAGGAAGAGCAAAATATTTTCACACTGTTGAACTCACAGATTTCAGTGCTTCAATAAGACTTCAGGTATTTCAGTTAATACGTGGTGCCCAGGCGTGCTTTGAATAGAGCTTTATTGGAGTACAGTTTCTACTTGTTTTCTTCCTCCCCTCTATCCAACTTTGGTTTCCACTTACCCTTTCTCTTGTGGTTTGAGTTGGTGTGACCTATCTGGGTGTCTGCAGAACAGGTTGTGATACTTGTAACAGACACCCATTTACAAAAATGCTACAGAAAAGAAACTTCAGGTGAGATGGCAGCCATAGAATCCATCCACAGTAGGGCCTTAGTGGTAAACGTACACAATGAAGTTTGACTGCTGATCAGAAATCTCCTTAACAAAGCTGCTCCGGAGCCCTGAATGCAGTGATGCTTCTGAAAACTGGTGCAGGTTTGTGTCTAGGTGGACAGTGGGAGGATTTTAAGGCTGTCTTCTCCGAATGATGTTCCTGTAAAGAACAAACTTGCCTTTGTTTGCGGATATCATGTGATGCTGCACTCCCTCTCATCGAGTGATCTGCTCAAAGATATTGTGTTACTCCTCTTCCTTTGTTAAGGGCAACTTTTGTTCTAGGGCAGTTGTTTTTATTGGGAGCATCTGCCTTTGTTATTGTCTCGTACTGAAGCGCTGCTTCAGCCCCTGATTCTGTAGTGGGGTAAAACTCGACTGGTTTTCACCCCCCATATCAGTCCCTCGCCCTGCTGCAAGCAGTGTGGCAAGGAGCCACTTGAGTCTGTTTCTGGCAACGGTACCGAGCTTGGCACTGGATTGAGACCTTGCAGGGTCCCTCGTTTACACCTCTTCCCCCTCTGAATTTAAACCTCAAAAGGTGAGAGTGAAAGGAAGAGCCCTCCGGGGGTTGGATGGGGCAGCCCTCAGCGGGGCCCTGAGTGCTTGCACAAAAAACGCCAATCTGAGCGCATGTCCCCAGGTACTGCCTGCTCCTGCAGGGCAAAATTAAGGTCGCTCCTTCTGTAATCTAATATTTTGGAGATCTGTGCCCCAACAATACGTGCCCAAGACATCCGAGGGTAACCTAAATTCCACGTTAATGAAGTGCTTCCCTCAGTGAATAAAATGTGAAGAAAAAACATAATTAGCTAACTAAGCTGCGCCATTCTGAAAGGCTGCCTTTCTTGCGTTTATTTCTGTACCCTGAATCATTAATCATCTTGGCTACACGCCACGCAAAGCATCAGCCAATCTGTAATTTCAATAGCTTTTTGCTTCGAGTGCTAATGGTAGTAGCAATTCCAGCGATGAACCCTTCACTACAAAAATAGTAGTTAAACCACCTAATCCTGGCTAATACTTGTGACTTCACGTTCTTTCTTTACTGACTATTGTTCTAGGAGAGGACTAAAAATAGTGCTGTAATCAGTTGGTGGAACAACAAATTTTAACCCTGGATCTAGCTGTTAGTGGAAGTGTGTGCTGATTTCTTATTGTCAGCTGGTAAATACTTTTTTTCCTAGGTGCTATATATAGTGTGCATGCATGCAGAGCAGACTGCTTTTAAATAACGTGCTACAAGAGCTGCTCAAACAAGACAAATGCAGGCAGTCTCCCACAGCTGAGCAAGAGATATTTGTTTCCATCTGAAATTTGTAAACCCTTGGTGATAGTTTAAAAGTCTTTAGCAACTTGTAAGTCTATAAATCAGGTGCTACAAAGTATTTAGGCTGTTAAACCACTTAAAGTTACCTTTCTTTTTTTTCTTCCTTCCATTCTAAGAATGTTTTAATCAGGCAGCTGTTTGAATATTTGTTTCTTGCCCTTACTGCCGTAATCCTGGCGTTCTTGGAGTAATGTTTACTTTCTCAAGAAATGTTTCACCAGAAAATAAAAGTATTTTTCCCCTCATTACAAATTGAGCAAGACCTAAATTGTGGAAGCCTAATGAATGGAAACTTCGCAAGACTTCCCTTTTTGCGCTTGCACATGAGTTACAAATAAACATCCAAGAAATAATCACACTCTTGAGGTTGTTTGTGTGAGCACCTGTCAGGTACCTGTGCAGACTGAGAGCTTGGAATGCCACTTCTTGTCTTCTCACAGCAACAAACACACACATGCTGTTCATCGGAAGAGCAGAGAACTCACAACGTTTTTATTTATCCTGACAAGTATGGCAGTAAGGTGATTTCCTGCATTACCCTGCAGGAGTAGAAGAGCAAACCAGATGGTCTCAGGACAGGGTGGAGGTCAGGCCCATCAGCACTGGGCAGAGCTTAAAATAAAACTTTGGGAGGGCTTCCTTTGGGCTCGCCGAGAGCACATCAGCAAAGACCGAAGGACGAACACTTCCCATGGAGTTGTGGTCCTAGGGCCCTGCCCTTGCCTGTGCAGTTGTTCGCCAGGATGGGAGGTGAGGGGCTCTGGGCAGAGTGCTCAGGGCTTAGGGTAGAGTCTGTGGGATGCCCCAGAGTTCCTCCGCTTGGCTGGCAGGGCTGAGGGCAGCAGGCAGCCCTGTAATTTACTGCACATCAAAGCCATTCTGGAAGCGGCCCTTGGCGTGTTCTAACACAGCCCAGTCCTGCCCTCGCAGTGCCCGTCCTCGCGAGGGTTTAGCAGGTGGCGGCTGGGTGCTTGCCTCCTGGTCAGAGGGGGAGTAAGCGTTGTAACCTGGGGGAGAGGCGAGGAGGCATAGAGGAGCCTGGCTTAACAAAGTGCTGGGGAAGGAGAAGGGAAGCCTTTGAGATGAGGCCGCAGAGTGCGCAGCTTCAGGGAGAGGGGGAATGGAGAAACTGGAGTTTGCTTTGGTTACCCAATTTGATGTAATTGGCTTAATAGGAATAGATAGTTTAAATCTTCCTCAGTCACTGGTACTGCTAATAAATGCAGACGTTTGATCTGTTTAACATCGTGCTACGTTAAGAAAAAAATCAATCCCTCAAGCTTCATGGTACACTCTGAGAGATGATTTTTATTTATTTATAGACCGCTGGCAGTAACTGGGTAATTTTCAGAGAGAAAGCTGCTTTTCTGCCATAGAACTTTTTTTTCTCCACTATGTTTTTTGTTTAATTCGACCCCCTGTTCCTCTTACTGGGAAATGTTCCTTGCGTGAGGAGAGGAAGAACTCCTGTGACTCTCTGTTGTGATTAAGGATGAAATTCCGCTTTTGTTAGTTCTGCCACGTGTCTGTCCTGGTAAATAATAAGCTCTATATAAATGAGGATCCCGTAGTATATAAGGCAGCGTGCGATCCCCTGAGCTACCTGCGGATCAGGGAACGCGGTGCAGAATTGCCTTCTGAATTTGTATGTAAAGGTCATACGAGGGATCTGTGGCGCCCGCATTTGTTTAATGTGAGGTACGCTGTTAACTCGGATTATTGACACTCATATTTACTTAAAATTACAATTCAGCTACTTTGCTGGTAGCTATCGCTTCTGGGGGAAAACTACATTTCTGGAATACGTTTCTAGAAGCTGCAGTGCCGTTTCTCCTGGCACTGGAGATCGGGAAGGTAAATATACCGGTGTACTGGTGCTCTCGTGTTAATTTGGTAGCTCCTTCAAGTCCTGTTCAGCAGTGGTGAGGACAGTTCAGGGCCCTGTTCCTGTTAATTTAACTGACTGCAGAATTCCTTTCGACAAGTGCCATGTAGCCCTGTGGGCCTGGTTGTTTGCTGGGTTAAATTTAACAGGAGGTTTAAGTGCTGGCAGTGCAGCGTGCCCGATGGTTGCTTGGTTTTCGGGTGGGTTTGCACCCATCTTGCTGGGGGCGAAGCTTCCACAGGGAACCTGCGGACCCTGCCTGCTGCTTTTGGGGTCACAGCTCCCCAGCACTGCTTTGTGCCAGAGCCGTGCCACAGCTGGGTCTGTGACAGCGTCTGCTGGGGGGCTTGGGGACAGGGAAGAGAGCTTTGGGTTTGTGTGTGGCAGGTCTGGCACCAAATGGCAGCCCACAGCTGCTGGTCTGCAGCTGCCCCTGTTTCTGCTGCATCCATGCCATGGAGAAATGCTCCAGGTACGGACAGGGGCTGGTGTCTGGCTAGTTTGGGAGTGGGGAAACTGTCGCCTCTGAGTTGCTGTCATAAAGTTTTGCAGTGATGAGGCCCTCTGATCTGATTTGGAGGGCAAAAAAGAAGCGACTGCCCCATGGGAGCTGGTGCCCTGGCAGGATGAGCTGCGCGCTGCTCGAGGGGATGGAGACCCACGGTGTGTGTTTGGTACGGGGCTGCTGGGAGGCTCTGCTGCTGCGTAGGAGGCTGAATTCTGAAAGTGGCCATTGACCTAGAGATAAATTGGGTTGTGTTGCTGAAATTCTCAGTGGCGAAGAGTAGAAGGCATTCTGCTTTGTCTCGTCCTCTCCAGAGCAGGTGGTGGGCGTCAGCACGAAGGAAACTTGGAAGGGCCGGGGTTCCTCCACGGCCTCACATGTCTGAGGCCAAGGGGCTTTGATTCAGGAGAATGAGAACAAGAATTGGAGGTGTGACCTGGAGTGACCGTGTGCTGAGCAGTACAGCTGTCTCCTGCTTCTTTTTTTTTTTCAGAGCAAAGGTGAAAATGGATTAAGAGGCTTTGGAGAGGCTGGGGCAAAGCAGCCCTGGGGTTTGCTGCAGCTCCTCGTAGGGGCACACGGTCCGGGGCATGCGAGGAAGCGGGCATCAGGGAAGCGGCTCTGAGCTGGAACGTGCTCCAGTGACACACTTTTGCATATCGGTGTGCATGGAAATCGCTCTCCTTGAATGAGATACTCATTAAGTTTGAGATTTACATAATTCCTGAGTGTGCACGCAGCGCAGCGTGAAGGTGAGGAGTGCTCCTGCGCAATGAAATCGCTTTGTAGCACTCATTCAGGAGCAGCACTGACAGCCTGAGTGGTGCTAAGCAGGCTTCAGAAGCGAGCTTGCTGATTTTCTGCGTTACCAGAGAGTGTAAGCCCTCCTCAGAGGGTCAGGAGGTCTGTTCTGTGGGGCTGGTAAGGACGAGCACGTTTTTTCACCCCACAGAGGCGGTGCCGGGAAGAGGCTGCTGTGGGGTGCTGCTGGCTGGGAGCAGAGGCTGGATGTGTAGGATCCCTTAGGAGGCGGTTGTGGCAGACACCTAACCTCTCCTTGGGCGATTCCCCATGTTTCTTGGGGCCACCTCTTCCTCCGAGGAGCCAGGTTAGCATGTCACACACAGATAGGGCCCTGCTTCCTTGGGCAGCCAATTTAGCTTGGCACGGCCTTCTGGACTTCTTTCCAAACTCGAGATCAGTGGTGAACCAGACTTCATGGTAATCAAATCTCGTACGCAGCAGTGCTAACCTGTGAATGAGCTCTCCCTCGGTGGACCTCCTCGTTCCCAGTGCGTGCACCAGCGTGGTTCTGTCTCGCAGGTCTGTGCTCGATCTAGACCAGGGAGAGTTATCAGGAATAGATCCCGGTGGGGTGCAAGACCTTCCGTGTGTTTCAGTTACCAGAGTGCAGCCTGCCTTTTGGAATACAAGGCTGTACGCGCTCCTGGCTTTGGTTGTAAGCTCTGCTGGTTCAGAGGGTGTTTGTTCTTCTTTGACAGGGAAGTAAAGGGACTCTGCTATTTGTGCACATTGTGTAAGAAAACGGGGCAAAGAGGTATTGCTGTTTGATATAAGTGGGAAAGAAGTCTTTGCAGGTAGAATAATAAACAAGTCAATGTGGCAAACAAATCAATGAGATGATCAGGAGAGATAAAGGAATGATGTGACTGAGGGCGAGGCCTCAAACGAGGTGGTTATGGGCTGTTGGAGCAGCTGGTACACGGAAGTCAAGACAGGGACCTGATTTAGAAAATGTTTTTATCCATAATTGGCAGGATTGATCATAGGAGTGTGACTTACATATCTGAAATGAGTCATTTCTCCTGTTACCTGATATTTCTGATAGCGGATCGAGGAGCTCAAACTCTTTTTTTTGGAGTGGCTGGAGTGGAGCAGCTTTGGGAAGGACGTGGAGGCAGCGCATTTCCCCCTATATCATTTTACGGGAGATGCTGGGATGGTGACTTGCCACCTATGAAATGTTTGACAGAAGGCTTCCTTCAGAGTTTCAGCAGTGAAAGTAATAGCGCTCAGTTAGGTGTGCAGTCAGACCAGCCAGGTGTGAAGCAGCTGCAGTGCTCTTGGCTCTGGTGGTTCTCCTGCTTTTTGCCCTCTGCCACTCATCGCATCTCAGTCCCTGTATCGCCTCTATTAACGTGCCCTCATGGCATCGTTCTGTTGCAGACAGACGTGCTCCTCAACTTCAGAAATGGACGAGCAGTCAACACTGAAGAGAGCTACATGTGCTTACTGGACTGTAGCCCTTCAAAAACCATGACAATACAGCAGTTGCTGTTTGTTTGTGGAAGATCTTGAGCTTGCATTTGAAGGCTTTTGCCACTTTAGAGGTGATGGTGGTGTTAACAGTTGCACCAGCTTTAGCCTCTCTGCTACGAGTCCAGGCAGCGTGGGAACGTGGCTTCGCACTCGGATGTAAATCCTGCACTTGCGCTGCTGTGATCGGTGTAACTCGGTGATAACATGCTTTTCTACTCAGGACAAATGCTTGAACAAGACATCTCCGAAAATGTTCTTGCATCTAATGTGAAGAAATAAAGCATGGACATTCTAGCGTTTTCGTAAATGAATTACATTTAGTAGAGTGCAGGCGACCTTGTAATGTGCCAAAATACTGTAGAGAAGGGGAAGAAAGGGGCTGAGGCAAGAAGCGGAGTTCTTGTTCCGACATTACCTTCATAAGCTGAGCGGGGATCATCGGGGATGTGTGTGCAGCTGAAGCTGAGGAGGGGAGTTCACGTTGGCAGCCTGGAGTCGCATTGTCACTGTCTACAGCCCTGCGAGTCCTGGATCAGTGCCACTGTGGCTGCAGCTGTGGTTTGCTGGGAGGCTGCTTTAGCAGCAAGAGTAATGCACATCACCTACCGAATCTCTGTGTTTAGCCTCTCCATTCCTCGCGTCTCGTTGAAATAATAATTTGCTACTGATCGGCTGTTGTGGCTTAGTGTGTCTGGGGGTTGCTGCGCTTTCCACGAGTTCAGCTGGAAACGCTTTGCAGAATTTCCTTCACGAGGCAGCCGAGGTGCATTAGCTAGCAGATGAGCGGTGGGGTTGGCAGTAAAGCCAAGTCTTGTCTGGTGCCGTAGTTTCTGGAAGGTGGAGCCCTGTTTTCTCTGTGTGCTCGCAGCGTGCTTCACTGCAGAACGAGGCAAGGCTGAGGCAAAACTGGAAACGGCTTTGAACCGAGAGGTTAAACTCTTGCCAAGTGGTACTGTCACCGAGTAGCAGCAGGATTCACACTGGAGGGGACTTCGCTTTCCTTACATCGGATATTCTCGGATGAGGTTTACTGAACCTTAAAGTGGAAACAAAGCATGCTCATAGCAAAGTCTTGACTTGGTTCTGCTGGAAATAGTAGCACGAGGATCAGGAGCCAAGGTCGGGCTTAAGATCAGTGAGCACGGTGTGACTGTATGGCATTGGCCCATTAGCGAGGTGGGGCGTTGAACATCTAAACCATTCTTTTTCCCTTTGTGCCCTAAGTGGCCCACCAGGTGCCATAGCTGACCTCGCTTGGCTTGGGGGTGGCCGTGCCCAAATCTCCTGCAGGCCTTTGGCGGTGCCAGGCTCAGCGCCGTGTTAGTCTGCAGCGTCCCGGAGAGCTCCTGGAGAGGGCCGCAGTGAGCAGCGTGTGCGTTACTCATAAACACACATTTTATAAACTATTACCACTGCTCCGGCAGAAACCTGTATCAGATCTGCTGGGTTGCAGGGTTATGTAAACACGGAGTAGGCGGCGCGCCGTGCTGCTGCTGTGCCATCCGAAGGGCTTGTGGCTCTTGTAATAACCTGCATCGAGACAGCGTGATGGCTGGTGAGGGCAAGGATTATTCCACCTGAATCCTAGCACGTAGCTGAACCTCGGTGCTTTGTCCTCAAGTCCATAGTGAGGGTTCTTGGTTATTGTTTTTTTCTTCTGCCCATGTGCTCAGTGGCTCCGCATGTACGGGCTTGCCTGGTGAGATCTGGGCTTGCACATCAGAAAAAAGTTTACTTGCATTTTCAGCACCGTGATTTATTTAACAAACTGCTGCTTTTTGCTGTTCTCATTGAACCCTTTTTCATCAAATCATGATCTGCAGCAGCAGCACGTCAGGTAACTGCTCAGGTAAACGTGTGGCCGTGGGTCCTTCAGTGCGCGCCTTTCCCTTGCTCCTCGGCACCCTGCGGGGACCTGGAAGGACCTGTCTGCCATTGCCCTTTTCCTTGCATGCCTTGGGTTCCCTGATATGACCATGGCACCACGTGGCTGCCGTGCACACACCGGTGACCTCTTGGGAAGGAGGGAACAGTCCTGCCCCATCAGGAGCCTACCAAAGGCCTCCTGCACCCCTGGGGTACGGTTTGTGCCTCGGGGCTCCTGGTTCAAGGCGTTGGTGCGGGTGTAGTAACTAAGAGCAGCTGATCTGGAGACACTGCTCTCCTCTCTTCACCCCCTGCCTCCCACTTCACACAGTTCTATTTCACTTAATTTGCTTTCTGTCTGTACAACCGTTCTTCTCTTTTGTACTGCTGTAAGTGGAACATCAAGCTGCCTGTTTTGTAAGCCTTTATTTGATCTTGCCTGAAAGGAAATGATCCCGACTTGCTTACGCATTGACTCCCGCACCCAAAATTATGCAACTCCATGTGAAATATTACTCTTTAATATAAACTGAGCAGAGGCAGCTGTGTTAGACTTTGTGTCTTAAAATAATTGCTCATTTTGTTTTTTGGTGCATGTATAAATAACACTGAAAGTTGTAACTTCTGCGAGTCTTAAGGTAAGTTGTCTTCCGGAGCTCAGCTTTGTTGTGTGCTGCGATGCAGCGTGTAGCTCAGTCTGTATCAGAAATTGCTCTAACTGTAATTATCATTGGAAAAAAAAAAAAAGCAAGCATTTCCTCACGTGTTTTTCTTACCCCTCTATAAATAGGTGCGTTCTATGGATGAACTGAATCATGATTTCCAAGCTCTTGCTCTGGAAGGACGGGCGATGGGAGAGGTAAGTGAAAGGCATATAGAAAGAACTTGGTGTTTTGGGGGGAGGAGGGAAATAAGTAAGAGGTTTTTTGAGGCTGCTGGTATGATTCTGAACTTGAAAGTTCTCCATGGTGGCTGTGAAGCTTGTGTGTGTGTGCTGTAACAAAATAAAAACCTGTCAGGCTAGAATGCGCCTTAGTAGGAGGAACAGCTAAGCCCTCCACCTGTTGTATCATCAACCAGTAAAATGGTGGTTGTAAAAGAACAGAAATCTGTCGTGTGACAAGTGTTACAATACTTGTAGCATGTTTATTTTGGGATGCAGTGATCTCAGACCCTGTAATGTTGTGGGGTTTAGCTGTCTGTCATTGTCTGCTGCCCAGTTCCTACTCCTGGCCACCTTCTGGCCCCTGTCATACAGCGCAGGGCTGTGTTTAGTGTTTAAAGTAGCGGGGCAACATAATCAAGGGTTGCAGAAGTGATAAGTGCTTCGGACAGGTCAAAGGACTGGGCAGGAGCTGTCAGATAGTGCGTCTTCCAGTTCCAGCTGCGTTCAAGACAGGAAGAATTCTCTTAATCTCGCCAGTGCAGTGAGCAGCAGCAGATCTGGGTAACGTGACCTTTGGTTTTTCTTTGAAGAAAGAACTTGCCTATTTGTGGTGACCGGGAAGAATAGCAAGTTACTTCAGATGGCTGCTTTAGGTTCCTGGAAGTGGGATGTAAACGCTTCTTTTCCTTGCCTTGTTGCCCTTCCCTTTATAGCCAGTCCCTTCAGAGGTTTGTGGAAGAACAGAGATGAGAAAATCATGTCTTGGAGCAGTGTTGATGTGCAGCAGGTCTGCCTCCAGCTTGATACAGGTCTGGCTTTTTGGAGAGGCTTCCTTCCTGTGCTCCTGTCTGGCAAATTCAGAGTGGTTTTCTGCATCTCGAGTGCATCCAATTTCTGCAGCCTAGTTCATGAACCAGGTTAAAGAAACGCTCTGTAGAATCCAGAAACGGTTGGTGAGGAGGAAACCCAAAACCACCGTTATTGGGTAGTTTGCCTCTCAGTCAGGTGAAGGACCTCTGTCAGTTCCTGTTGCTGGATGCCTGGCTTCTCTGCTCTTCGTCCTTTCTTCTCAGCAAGACTGTAATGCTGAACTGTGGTTCAGTGTGATGCTGTTTGATAGGAAAATCTCCATTTCTCTAGGTTGCATTAGCCTACACTGAGACTATTGACTAAGAGTAGATGAAAACGGTTTAGAAAGGAGAAATCACGATGTTAAAAAATCCATCTAAAGCTGCTGAAAAACAGCCGATGTGCCTCCATATGAAACATGCCAGGGGAATGACAGGGCTGTGAATGTTCTGTGAATCCTCCTTTTTCTTTTTTTAACACCTCACTGGGGCAAGACGTTCATTTTCAGATATAGAGTGTACAGGCTCTTTGAAAGCCTGGTAAGAGTAAGTATAGCACTTACTTTGTGCTTAATACGGCATTAGATCATGTCACTTTAAACGCCTAAAGGCATTCCGAAGCATGCTGGCTTCTACCAGCCCCGAGTGATTTCTGGAGAGAAGTGAATTTAGGGTGTTTGGGGGGTGGGGTGTTGGATCCGAGGTTTTCTTCACTGGATCTTCTAAATGATGACTCATTCCTTTTTTTTTTTTTCCTCTCCTTTCTTGTTACTGTGATACTGGAAGTTCTGGAGATGGCATCCTTTTGTCACTGGGCTTTTCCCCATTCTGGCGTGTCTTTTTTCCAGGAGAGGTGACATTTCACATTTTCTTTGTCTGAGCTGGGACACCATTTCTTATTCCTCGTAGGTTTTCCTGTGTTAGTCACCACAGTTTCCTTTCTTTATCCATTGATTCTGCTCTGTATTTCCTGAGGTATTTCAGCACACATCCAGCTGGCCAACTTAAGGAACTGTAAACCAAGATCCATGCTTCTGATTCTTACCTGCAGGAAGTGTTGATAATCTTGTACTGTGAGCTGATATTGAAAATGCTGGAGGAGAAAGATGAGGAAAAGCGTGTTTATATATACATCTGGGGAAACAAGGCATTTAGTGGATCTTTTATCTTCTGTTGCCTTGCTTCTCAGTAAGCAATATCATAATTCTAGTGGTTTAAGGAGTTTCTGCCTCTGAACACATCAGAGCTTTTTAAAAGGGTGCTGTCAAACACTTAATGTCTTATCTGTGCTGCTGTCAAAATCCAGATAACTTTTGATTTGTGATGAACAGATATCCTAATCTGGGGAAATTAAGAGTAGTTTAAAAAACCCCATGGCTTTGATCTGCATTGCATCTGTCTCCATCTTCAGAATCCCTCTCTCCCGTTGTAGCTGGCCTTGTGCCCCCTCTCTGTCTGTGCAAGTGGCAGCACAGTGCTTTTGGAAGCCAGACTGAAAAGATCTGTGGAAAACCCTTTCGCCTTGCTCTGAAATGGAAACGGTTTGGTTCATGTGTAGCGGACACGGTCAATAATGTTCAGTCATCTCCCAAAAAGGACATCTGATTTCGCCCCTTATTTTTTAGCACTTGGGCCAGTTTGCTAGTTATACTGACGGAAGCCTTACTAGAAGCCGTGGAAGCATCATGAAGTCTTCACTGGATCTGTATCCAACTCCACTTCTCAGCAGATGTTGCACTGAAGAGTAACAGAAGAGCCGGTGTCTAGCAGTTGGTGAAGCCAGAAGCAAAACGATGGAGGAGGGCATTTCAGAGAGAGCACGTAGGGGCTGCCTGGCTTTGCTGCCTCAGCACACGGACCAGGATGCTTGTCCTTGCCTCTTGTGCTGTCTTCGAAGGTCTTTGATCATGCAGCAGTGATGCTTATCTGAAGCTTAACACAAGCTATGTGAGGTTTTTTTCTTTTCAGGCCTTCAAGACAAGGAGCTGGATGTCTGCTTTTCTTAAATCCCTATTATCTGGAGCTTAGCAATACTGGATATTTGTGCAGTGTGTTTTTGGTGTAGTGGACAGTGCAGAGAGTCTGAGGTGGCATTTGTCACCGTGCATGACACGAGTTTTGAGCTGCGGAAGCATTCTTGGTTTGCTGGTTGGTTATGCTGGGCGGTAAGCCTGCAGCACTGAGCAGCTGGGGGAGCAGCGAGCTGTAACGTAATCCAGGAGGGTGGGAGGGGAATGGGAACGGGAAGACATGGGGCAGCTGGTCGGCCCTTAACTTCAAACCTGCCGGGAGCTGGACCAAAAATTTTCAAGTAAGAATATCTGGGGTGATAGTGAATCTCCCTCTCCTCTTGAAAAGACAGGCTGGTGAGGAATACTGTCCATTTTCATCTGACAGGCGTTGTGGTATTGCGCTCTGGGTTGCTGTCCTCTCAGTTTTTGGAGTCTGAGCCTTGAGCAGGGCTGGCTTGAGCCAAACAGCAAAGTTGCTGCAAGCCCCGTGGTTCCTTGCAGCAGATCTCTTAAATGGCAGAGGCTGAGGCAGTTTGTGTTCTCCATGTCTGTGTGCCCCTTGATGCGGCTGGTTAGGGCCTCAAGAAGACCCTGCCTCCAGTGACCAGCGCCTTTCCTGAATCGGCGTGGTGACGGAGTGGTTGTCATGGTGGGCCCAGGCTGCTTTTATCTGGTTGAAGAGCAAACCAAGCCCACGTGACGCTGCTTTCACCACCTGTGATTGCTCCCTTCTCATCGAGTCATCACTGGAGCTGGGCTGGGGACTACTGCAAGGTGTGAATCATGTTTCTGTTCGGTTTCAGTGACCTAGTGCTAGCAGCGTTAGGAGCGGGAGGGCTGAAGCTGTGTCTGTAAGCACACTGGTGGCCCAGGTGCAGGGGCTGAGCAAGAGCCCAGCAGGGATGGGGGGACCAAACTGGTCTGGACTGGCAGCTGCTGCTTACGGCCGTGGGTTTGGTGACACGCAGCTAACAGCATGCTGTGGCAGGATGGATTTTCTGGTTTAAGCTTCCCCACTGTTCCCAGACGTGACATCCTGCCTCCTTCTATGTGCGGGCTCTTCTGCCAGAGCCCTGTGAGCTGTGAGCTGGCAGGGGCCGCCCCTGCTTGGGGTCGGGTACTAGGAGCTGGGGGGGGCAGCACTCAGCCTTCACCCCGGCGCTGCTGCCAGTGGGATGCCGGCTTGGATTGCTGCTTGCACACCCGGTCTGGCCGTTGTGGCTGGTTTTGGGTGCAGGGGGGTAGAGAGCATCTCGCTGCCTGTGAGCCTGCGGTGCTGCCCGAGTGTGCCCGTGAGTGCACGCTCTGCCTGCTTGTACCTGTTGCTGCGGATAAACTGAGTTCTCCAGCTGCTGCGGTGGGGCACAGGTGGCTTCTTTGATCGTAATATTTGCCTTGTCTGAAGGGGATCAGGTCACTTAATTTGTCTAATTGATAATCCCCGCTCAGTGGGTCTGCACGCCCAGGCTCAGTACTTGTTGATTGTAGAATTGCTTCTGTTGCTGTGTAAGTCGCCCCCCCCCTCTCCTCCTCCCCCTCTGCTAAATTGAATATTGGCCTAAATCTGTAAGTCCTCTGTAAGAGGGCTTAGAAGGATTATTTTCGTACTAGATAGGGTCAATTTTAATAAATAAATAGGAAAAAAAAATCATCAGGGAACAAATAAACTGGTCTTCTAACCTCTGCGTTTTCTATTTTTAATTTTCAACCTGAAAAACTGGATTATTTTTACTTAAACAAGTTTTCTTTTTCTCCATTGCAACTGACAACTTTCCCTGAGGAAAAATTCATCATCTTGGCAGCCTGTTGTGTAATTCAGTACAAGATAATTACTGCTTGCTAAACCTCTAGGTTTGGATGGAGCAGCACTTGACAGAGCACGGAGCCCCTTACCATCTGTTTAAATTGTCTCTTGGTTTATTTTTCCCCCCAATATTGGTAAATACATCCAGAATACGTATGTAAATCAAACCTTAATATTCTGTTTCTTTCTGCTAATGCTACAGAGCTTTCAGTCTGAAAGTTCATGCTTACATTCTAGGGGGAAAGAAGAAATTACAGGGGGCAGAATTGTAGTTTGCTTGGGAAGGGTTGTTTTCTTCCCTTACCCTCCAGTCGTGTGTGTGCCTCGTTCATGCAGCCGTGTATCAAGTGTGTCTGTGACCATGGCAGTTCATTCCCGTGGCTGTCCCTTCCCACGTGTTCGCTGTATGACTTTATAATTGAAATTTGGAAGTGTTCCGTGCGAAAGTGCTTTGAAGTTCTGAGAGATGAAAAATCTCATTTTGTTGCCGCTGTTGGTACTGTCTGGGAATGCGGCAAGCGCCAAAGACTGCACCAAGGATGGAGACCGAGCGTAGTTACCTGCAGCAGGCCTCTTCGGGAGAAGCAGCTACCGAACCCCTAATCGTGTTTGCCTCAAATCTTAGGATCGCGTTAGAAATGTTGAGGTTACACGACGCTTCAGCTCTACGGGCCAGACAGCTCCGGGGCTCCCCAGCAATTCTTGGGCTGCCAATTTCCTCTCCTGCTTGATTTTTTTTTTTAGCTTAAATTTAAAGTTGCTTTTTCCCTTAAGGTAGAAATAAATTTTGTAAACTTAAAATTTGCTATTGCTTTCTTGAGTATGCGAGGGAAATTTATTTACATTTTGGAAACTCAAGAGCTTATGGTAGGAGCTTCATTTTCCTGTAAACTGGATGATGCTCTTGAATAAAAACACTCAGTTCTGCTCAGCTCTTCTGCCTCCTTTCTGCAGGTCCCTGCTCCTTCTCATCTTCTTATTTCAGGTTTGACTGCCAAACAGGTCTTGTCCTTTTACACTGTGAGATATTGTTAAAGGGCTCGAGAAGTTGTAGCTGCAGCTAAAGTTTAGTTTGACCGCTCCATATTGCTCTCCTCTCAACTGAGGAGGGAGAGGAGCTACAGTGGGACGGCATCAGCAGGAGTGGAAGAGCTGCGTTCCACGAGATGCAGGAATGGCAGAAGCTTTAATAAAACAAAACTCCCCACAACAAACCTGTAACGTGATGTGTTTATGCATATAAATGCTGGAAAGCCCCGACCCGACTGCTTCACCTCCTCGGCGTTACCCCTGCTGCCGATGGAGGAGCAGCGCCTTTGAGAGGCGTTTTGCTGACGGGCGGCTCTCGTCCTTGCCGTTGTGCTGGAAGTACAGGGGCACAGCACAGGTTTCCCTGCTGTTGTCCTTGGGTTGAGAGCCTCAGAGGCAGGCTTATGCTGTGTTGCCAATGCCATAACAGCTTGTAAAATCACTGGAGGATGCCTAAAAAGAAGTGACTCGCTGGAATCTTGTGTTACTGCAGAGGAGGAGCAGCCAGGGAGAACACTGCTTTCTACTTAGTGGTTTGAGAGGTACAATAACAAGCTGGGTCTTGTTCTCGCAGTAAGAAGATGATAAAGCCCAGAGGAAGCGTAGCACTTAGACTACAATGCCTTCTTGGTAGTTTTTTCCTCCTTCTTGAGAAGTTTGGGTGGAAATGACTCACTGCCAAATAAAGAGCTTGAAAATAGCTTGGGACACCTTGTAGGGCAAAAGGCCATTAAAGGGCCTTGCTTGGACAGACTGTGCAGGGTGGGAGTGGGTGTGGATGGTGTGCTCTGCGTTGAAGAGCTGGGGACAGCAGAAGTTTGGTGTTGGGGTTTTGGGACTCCTTGATACAGAAAGTGTTTAGTTTGAGACTGGAAAGGCCATTGTCTCCTGCCCTGTGCTAAAGACAGACTGCTAGGCACTGCACTTGTAATTCCTGCTGGGAAGCAAGGTGGGTCCGAGTCCCGTGTGTTCCTGGCACTAACAAATCCGTGTATTAAAGCATTTTCCCTGCCGTAGGGACAGCGCAGGTAACGGCGCGTGTCCAGGTGTGCTTGGAGTGGCACATGACTTAAAGGACTTTGGAGTGTGCTGCGTTGTGCTCAGATGTATAAAAGGTGAATGAGCTTATCTCATCCTGTATTTCAAACCTGTGCTCTGGAGGATTTTGCTCCTGACTTAGTAGAGGGAGGCTGTGACAACAGCGTGAGCTGGAAGAGGAGCCTTACGGCAGGGAACCAGCTTATACAGGCGCGTGCTTTGAGAGGAGCTGCAGTGTCGTTGAGCTGTGTTCATCTGTAACTAGCCTTTTGCAGCACTGTGGCAGCAAACGACGTCCCCTTTTGCTAGGGACTGTGTGTGCAGACGTGTGCGTGGTGTTTCCAGCCCTGGCAGGAGCGTCTCGGCTCCTCCGGAGGGTGTGCAGCAGGAGGCAGGGGGGCGGGAGGCGCGGCGCTCTGGCGCTCCTGCTGTGCCCGCTGGGAGGAGCGCTGCTGGCACGCGGCCTCCGAAAATGTGACCTCCTGGATGCTGCGCTTGGAAATGTTGATTTACTCCGCGTGGGTGCGGATTGCTTCGGTTTACATTCCCGTCAGCGTGCAGAGCCCATACGCAGGCGGCTGTGCGTGAGTTCCGCCGGGGCCGCGAGGTGCTGCGGGCAGCGGTGTGGAGCTGGGAGCGAGCTTCGGCCACCCCAGCGCTGCCTGGAGCGAGTGGTTTGGGGCATGGCTGAAAGCTTCTGCCCTGGACTCTGCACGGATGGCGTGTCTGTCCTCCATCTGGTGGCTGCACAAGCTTTTTCCCAACGCATCCCGCATGCTTATCTATTTTTTTCCCTGTGCTTGTTTGCTGTGGATTGATTTTGTTCTCGGCGCAAAAGCAGCGTTCCTCTAAGGTAACTGGCAGCAGCAAGTTCGAGTGTCTCTTAAATAACCAGATGGAATCTCTCTCTTATCTGTGCTGGGGCTTTCTGAGAACTCGGAAGGAATTCTGCTGCTCACGTGCTGGTTGAGATGGGTGGTGTTCCCCTTCTAATACCTGGTTTAGGTGTAATCGTTCCAGTTATCCAAACCTGTCTACCTCAGATTTAATCTCACAGAGCTGCTTCACAAGGTGTTTCTGACCAAACAGATCTTCCTTAAGCAAAAAGTAAATAGCACAACCTCCCTGACAGTCGGTGTTAAGCCAGGGTACTTAAAAGCTGTGAGCTGGGAACTCCTTCGCGCCCGCCTTGTCCTGTCCGGCCGTCTCTTTGCTGTAGCCTTAAATTTGCACGCCCGCTGATGGCGTTATCAGCACTTGTAATATATAGGAGACATTGACTAATGTAATGATTCTTGTTTGTGCTACGGTAATTTTGTACAGATGTGAGTACTTGTTAATCTTCCAGTTCCTTTAGCTTTATTCCAACTTCAGCAGGCGAGGCTCATTTATCTTGTTAATTTGCTGTGAACGCGCTGTTGTTTGCTGTCTGAATTGCATACATCTCATTCAGCCTGAAGATTTAATTTGAAGATTGTACACTTGACATCGAAGGCACTTAAGGAGGGCTTGAAATTCCTTCTGCCATATGCGGATGCCACACGGCAGGTGTTCCCTCTGTGAAGCTGGTATTTTCAAAACGCATCCCCTAAATAGGGCACGTTGCTCTTTTGGCCGTCTTCTGGACTTCAGTGGGAGCTTCCTTGGATTCATCCAAGCCATGACTTTGTCTCGTTCTCAGGAAGTGCATAACCTCTCTATTCCCCTCCAGTAGGAGCAATGCGTGCGTGGCAGGTGTGGTGGCCCAGAACTGTTCACTCTTATTAGCGTTTACAAATAACCTTCAGAGCATTGAGAGTCCTCAGCAGTCGTTGAATAAGCGAGAAGTGAGAGCTCTTGGCACCTCTCCATGTGTTCTGTCCCTGCTTGCATCACAACCTTGGGCTTTGTTCCCGCTGGAAATGCGGGGTAGTTTGAGAGGTATCCGTGCAGCTCAGGTGGAAGTCACAGCAATATTCCGCTCAGAACAGCGTTTCCGCTAATGTTTTTTCTTGCAAGTAGCTCTCGTGTTGAGAGGCTGGAGAATGCGAATTGTATGTGTGCGCTTACGTGTGTGTTGTTCCTAAAGCGTTGAAGAATGTAAGAGGATTGCTGAGATTGAATTACTGTCTCAGTTGTATGGCTTTCGCCCTAGGAGTGTATAAATATTTTGATTATAAAGCATGCATCAGTTTGTGTTTAATGATTGACTCATGTTTAGAAGGGAGACGCTTATGGTTTATGTTTGCATTTTATACTTATTTTAATCATGCTTTGTTTTTTTTTAATTGCAGCAGCTGTTGCCGGGTAAAAAGTTTTGGGAATCTGATGATTCCAGCAAAGATGGACCAAAAGGGATATTTCTGGGAGATCAGTGGAGAGACAGTGCTTGGGGAACATCAGGTAGCTCAATTATTTACTTAATTTAGTTGGGGTTGAACACAGAAACGTGCAATTCATCTCTTCAAAATTGCTGGCCAGTCCGGATGACACAGTTTTTTAAGAAAAAAAATAATAAAAGCATCTGTTTTACGTGATAGAAAAGTTTAAAAACCCACATTGCTTTGTGATAGAGATAAAAAGATATCCATAGCTATAAAAAGAAATTGTCTAATGTGAACGTATGTTTATCTGCTTAAAATTTGAATTTAAACTTTCTCATGCATTTTCTGCCCTAGGATGGATTAAAGTTTGAACAAAGATGTTAGAGACAAGATTAGTGGGGGGATAAAAACAATTTTTAAATACTTAACCAACCAAAGCCCAACAACATAAATTTTAAAATAAATAAATAAAGCGATGTTTTGAATTAGCTGTGCTGAAGTTTATCTGCCAAGAATCTTGTTCTTGGATGAGAGACTGTCCCGTATTTTGAACTACAGGGGAAAGCGTTCAGGTTTGTTCTAGTTCAATGGCAAAAAAATCCCATGCATGTGCTGAATTGGGAATGCTAACCTTTTACTCTTTATTTTCTATGCTTTCCATGTGTACTGAATACGCTCCTTAGGCACTGCTGAGTATCCTGGGCAGTTTCCAAACAACTGTGCAGAACTACAGCTCCAGAGGGGAGCAACTTTACTGTTGTTTTTTTTTTTTTTTTTTTTTTTTTTTTTTCCGCCCAAAAAAATCCTTAAGGAGCAAAGGCATTGGGACAGAAAGACTGTTCTAGTAAACTGTGTGATAAGAGCATTTTTTATTGTTTAAATTTCAAAATGGCTGTGAAAAAGGGTTGTAGCTTCTCAAAATCTTCTTGGCTGAACCTTGCAGGCTCGCTGAGCGCTGGGGAGATTTCGGGGAGCTGCAGCCTCCAGCCGTTTGGCCTGCCTGCCTGCAGGGGGTCTCCCTAGCAGCACGTGCATCCAGCCCTCAACAGCAGCTCGTATTAATGTAAACTGAAGTTGAGGGGGGATTAAAAAGGGCTGGAGCCAGACTCTACAGTAACAGCTGAGACTTTCCCCTTTGCTGGGCTGGCTGCACCCACTAGCCAAGCAGGGTAGACGTGGGGGAGGTAACCTCCTACGCTGACTGATCACAGATCTCCGTGAGTCAAAGCCCTCAGTCTCACTTCTTCCTTTGTTTATTCTCAATTAATCCCATGCACCTTGCAGCCTTTACTCCTGAGCCGTGACCTGCACTGCTGTCTGTGAGTCAGGGCAGTCACAGTTTCCCCTTTTGCTCATCTAAAGCGAAGAAACAGCCGTGGTCTGGCAGTTGGCAGCGACCTCGGGGAGCGAGGAGCACGGTTTGGAGCTGGGGTGCAGAAGTGTCCCGGCCCAGAAGTCTGCTTTGTTCCATGAGCAGTGGAACTGATGAAGCCTGGCCTTCTGTAACGTACCTTCTGCTCTGACCCTTTCCCCTTCTGTCTGTGTCCCCAGTACAGCAGGCATCCCACGTGGCTTTGGTTCTTCGCTACTTTAGCTTGTGGTAGTTTGAGAGCACTTGAAGCCAGTACCACTGAAAGAAACAGTCCTGTCTGGTGCAGGCTGCTCCGTTCTCCTCGTGGTACAACTAGTTACGCAGCAGTGTGATGAAATCTGCCGGGAATTGATCTATGTTAAAACCACCTCCTGTTTTTGTTAGCGTTATCCCACAGAAGCCTCCTCAGCCCGCTTTACTTGCGGCCACAAAGATGCTCGTGCTGGCTTGAGGGAGAAGGCAGGGAGCGCAGCTAGGAGCAGGGATGGAATTTCTTCTCTTGCTGGCTTGTGCCTTACAAGAAAATGACAGTATCGATGTCACTCTATGTCCCTTCCACCATCCCCTGGCCCTGCTATGTCTTCTGCCTGTAATTTTTGACTGGCTGCTACCAGTCTGAGCACGCAGGAGCTGAATACGTCTTCCCTTCCCCCGTTGGGGTGCAGGGTCGCCTGCCCAGGCAGCAGTTTTTGCAGAGCCTGCTAGGACTTGGAGACATCTCTCCTCAGTCAGCTCTGGTAGGATCTCAAACCCTCAGACTGCAGAGGCGGTAAAGGGATGGGGCTGATGCAGGAGGCTGGGGGAAGAAGTGAAGTTCTCAAACTTTTTCTTGAGGAAATAATAGCTGAGAGAAACGATGATCATGAGTCATGAGAATGTTAACTCGTATGACCAAGAAAACAAATGCCAGCTGGTGTAACCATAGGGTGATACTTGAAATGACAGTTAAAGCAGGGACTGATTGTTTTTCCCACTGTATTAACACAAGAGTTTTATTAAATGTAAATACTAGAACTTTTTTTTATTGCATCCTTTACTTAGACACAGCTTTCTGAAATTTTACGATTGTAGTGTTTGAATGCAGTTGTCACTTGTAAGCTTTACAGGTCCTAGCATTTTATGAATGAGGGAGCAATCCGTCTCTTTCCAATGGACACCAGCAGAGACAAAAAGCTGGCGCTTCTTAGCACAATTAAGACACTAGAGTACGTTTTAATGACTTGCCTCCATGAATAGTTGGATCTGCTTATAAGAATTGCACATGTTTTTGTTCCAGATCACTCTGTTTCCCAACCAATTATGGTTCAGAGAAGACCTGGTCAGGGCTTTCATGTGAATAGTGAAGTCAACTCAGTGCTTTCACCACGGTCAGAGAGTGGAGGACTTGGAGTTAGCATGGTGGAGTATGTGTTGAGCTCATCTCCTGGAGATTCCTGCCTAAGGAAAGGAGGATTTGTAAGTGTGCCTGATTCTGAACTTTGAGTTCCCATTATGTTGTTTTCTCCATTTGCTGCTTGGTTTGTTTGTTTGTTTGTTAATCCATCCCTAGAGGCAGCTGTTCCTTCTTCCTTTATGTGCTCCAGTAGCTCCACAGTCTCCGTTACACAGCTAGGCCAGCGGTTCGGCTCTTCTCGACTGAGGGGTGCAGGGTGGGAGGCGGCCGTGAAGGACGGGGAGGTTGCTGGCGTTCCCAGCTCTGGGGATAAGCACACCTGCAGTAACGCCATCTGAGCTGTGGTTGGGGAAAGCATGCAAATGTACCTGTAGCGAGCAGCGTGGTTCTTGAGTGAGCGTGTGGATGCTTTGTCACTGGCTAAGAACAGAAAGCTCCATGTAACGATGCTAGAGACGTAACGTAGCTGCAGAAGCCACTCCAGGTTGGGAATGCTTTCAAGGGCGTGTTGTTTCCTGGGGAGGAATGGCATTAGTCACGGTGCTCGGAGGGGTGGGGAAGAGAGTGCAGTCACTGCCTCGAACGTAAGGATGTGGCAGGAGAGGCATCATCGAGTCCTGTCCCCATACCGGGGGGAAAAAAGAGCTGCATCTCAGCTCCGCCTCGTCAGCCGGGTGCTGGGTCTGTCAGAGAACAGAAAAGCTGAGTGGGTTTGTTACCATTGGAAGGCTGCCATGCTCCTCCCTTCAGGGAGATGGTTTGTGGTCTCCTTCATCCATCCTCTTATTTTTGACCCTTATTAGCGGGCACCTGGTAACTTTCTTGAATCCAGAGCCTAGGAAAGATGACTTGGGGGAGGGGGAGCAGTCAGAGGAGGAAGCAAATCTGTCATCCAGAATTGGGGTTAGGGAGGTGTCTGCAGCACTGGTGGTCAGGATGTCAGTTCTGAAACAAAGGGAAAATGTGTAAATGTCACATTGTGTGGGTGAAAACAGGGCTCTGAATTTGTTTGGAATTGGCATTTCCAATTCTGCTCTCTAATATTAGTGAAGGATGATTGATTTTTTATTTAAGAAGAAACGTCAGAATATCATTGCTTTTAAAATGATCTTTTTTCTAAGTATGGGAGGGAACTTTACCCCCCCCCCCCCCCCCCCAACAAAACAAAAACAACCAAAGCTAAAACAAACCAAACCAACAACAAAAGAAGAGAATGGAAAAATGATGTAGTTGATACAGGGTTTGAGGGCCCTGGTACGTATGTGGAGTGTTTTTCCCCCTATTGAAGTGGAAGACAGGGTTTGAATGTCTGTCTTTTGACAGCACCAAAACTATCTATGATAAATATGTTTATATGCCCCTTGCTGTTTTTTTTATGATAAATTATGTTGTTTTTCCTCTCCCTTTTGTTGTTCAAAATTGTGCCCCTGGCATAATCACCCTTTATTCTTTTCCCAAGTGAAATAAAATGCAGACGTTGGGGATGGGGAAGCTGCAGATGCCATGCCACTTACAAAATGCTCAACAAGAAATTAAATCCTGTTTTCTTTTTATTCCCCTGCAAAAAGTGCTTTGGGTTTATATGATCTGAGCTAGTCACTGACTCGAGTGCTCTTAGGAGCTGCATGGTGGAGTTCCCTGTGCAAATCCCCGTAATGCCCCCCGAAAGCGAGGCAGCCGCGTGGCGGTCCTGGTCGGTCCCGTTCTGCTTGGGCACGTGTGCTTGCCCAGCCAGTTACCGCACCTCTGACGTGCAGACGTTAAGCGATGGAGGGGCTCTAGTTCAGTTTATACACCTTCGTGCACGCTGTTGTGTTTAAAAGCTCCTGAGTTAATTTCGAAGTGTGCCCAAGTCCCATTTATAAAGAGGATTTGGGTAAATACTCTTTCAAGTTACCTTGGGGTGGGGTTTTTTTAGATCTGGTAGAGTTGGACCCTGATTTACTGAATGGAAGAAACTGACCAGGTAGCTGAAACCCCTTTTGGAAGGGAATGAGAACTGATTCCCTTGCTTCTTTGATTATGATTTATGATTTTGCTCTTTTTATGTTTTTATTTGTAAGAACTAATGTTCCAAAGCAACTTACTTTATTGTGACATGTTTCTTTGATTTGTTAACATCTTGGAATGAAAGCAAAATTGATCTGAAACCGAAGCTTATTAAAATAATGTCTCTTTTGCCTAGGGGCCAAGGGATGCAGAGAATGATGAGAATGACAAAGGGGATAAGAAAAATAAGGGCACATTTGATGGCGATAAATTAGGAGATCTGAAGGAGGAGGGGGATGTGATGGATAAAACAAATGGTTTGCCTGTGCAGAATGGAATCGACACAGATGTCAAAGACTTCAGGTATGTGCACCATCAGTTAATAACTATTCAGTGTCACGCTTTTCTGAAAGATCTTTCATGCTCCGGGAACAGTAGTGAAAAGCCTTTGGCTCACTGAAGCAGTGTCATAAGGACTGTCGCGTACACAGGGACGTGCTTGTGAGGAAGTGGAGGATAACTGATGGCCTGCGCACACCTAGTTCTCTAGTGTGTAGCCTTGCTTTGTGTTCACATGTAGTTTTAGCTACTTTGCATGGGGTTCTTCTGGAAATACCTACTGAGATGTTGACCCTGCCTGTACACTGGTCTGAGCTGTAGCTGAGTTCTTGGACTTGTTCCTCGGAGCTCTCGAGATGAAGGCCTTGTGAAATCTGGGCTATTGATAAAATCAAAGAATGCATTTCTGTTTCTTGCTAGCTCACCTGCTTGCTGAGCCTTGTGTTGGCATGTAGGAAAACTGCAAAAGGAAAACAAATACAGTGTGAGGCCATACTGCTGGCCCTTGCGTAGAGACAAACCATTTCTCAATTCAGCCCCGTGCTTATGTTAGGTAAACAGGAAGCCATGGCAGCTATTCCAGAAAGGTTTCGAGTGAGATAGTGTCCGAGCTTTACGTTGTTAATAGTTACGGAATAGCTTTATGAAAAATAACATTGCCATTTCTGAAGCCCTGTCTTGTTATGGCTCTCTTCTCACTTGAGGAGGAAAAAAAAAAAAAAAGAGTATTCGTACCCTAGTACTGTAGCAGGTCTTTGAAGTGCAGAGGGTTGGGGATTTGTGGTGTGTGTTTTTTTTAACACACAGATTGTTCTGTAGAACTCATACCAGGAGGGTCTGGGATAGCTGCCTACATCTTTTTTTTCTTTTTTTCCCCCATCATCCTCGGGTATCTCTGGGTAGCAGTGTCTGTTGCTGAGAGCTGATGCTGTGTGACAGAGCATTACATGGATGTGCCCAGTGACGGATGTGTTTTCTCTCCGTGTAGCCGCACACCTGGTAACTGCCAGAACTCTGCTAGTGAAGTAGATCTGCTGGGTCCAAACCAGAACGGATCCGAGGGCTTAGCCCAGCTGGCGAGTACTAATGGTGCCAAGCCGGTGGAAGATTTCTCCAACATAGAGTCCCAGAGTGTTCCTCTGGATCCCATGGAGCACGTTGGCATGGAGCCTCTTCAGTTTGATTATTCTGGCACTCAAGTACCCGTGGACTCAGCCGCAGCCACTGTGGGGCTCTTCGATTACAATTCCCAGCAGCAGGTAACGTATTGACAGGGTTCCTTGATCGGAGCCGTCCTGGGGTTGGTGTGAGCTCAGGCTCTCACGCTGGGGTGTTAGAAGGAAGACATAGGATGGTTGCATCCTTCATGTGCCATACATGTGTCTGCAGAGTGCTGCACGTATCCTCGTCAGCTCGATGCAGGAGACCTACGTGCATGGCAGCTGGAAGGGTCTGTAGCGAACGGTTAGACACGGCTGGCCTTTGAGTAAGCTTGCCTTGGAGAAGAGCTTTTAATTAGTGAGATGTGCAAAGCAGCAAACCCCTTGAGCCCTGAAAGTGACTTAGAGGCCAAACCACTGCTCAGCCTGGGTGCTGCAGCTCCGCTTTGGGGTCTCGGCAGTACTGAGAGGAGGCTGAAGGGATGGTGAATCTGAACCAGCTCGATCTTACTGGAGCATGGCTCAAAACCTGGGGTCAGAGTCCAGCACTACAGAACTTTATCTCAGCCCAGCGGGTTTGTTTGACCTTTTCTCCCATAACAGCCCAGACTCCTCAGCCCGGGCAAGTAAGGCAAGTCCTGGCCTTGCTGTTTGGCCTCTCCTGAATGCTGGGCCTAGATC
Source organism: Oxyura jamaicensis (assembly GCF_011077185.1). Lineage (NCBI taxonomy): Eukaryota > Metazoa > Chordata > Aves > Anseriformes > Anatidae > Oxyura > Oxyura jamaicensis. Next base: position 1,450,717 of record NC_048915.1, read on the forward strand.
CAGCGGTTGCCTTGTAATCTGCTCCTGTTCCTGCCCGTCTGGGTAACGACTGTAAATGTTTATTGCTTTCCCTTTGTAAGCGTAATATCCTTCAAAGAAGAATAAAATCCTTTGTTGGAGCTTATTGCAGGAGTATATTACTAGCCCAGGGTTTCCTGAAATATCTGATCGTGTTTTAGCAGAACAGCCTGACTGACACCGTGCAGAGGTAGGACTGTTGCCATGTTTATACGAAAGCCCTGCCTTCGGAGACTTATCGTAGCCTTAAAGGCAATGTAAATAACCGTTATTTTAGTCGGTTGTTCTCTTATGTAGCACGTTGGGGAGGGTAATGGAGGAAATTTTTTTAACGATTAAGCTAAATAGCCGCTGTATAGCTCAGAAAGGAGGAAAAAGCAAGCTGTTCTCAAGTCTTTGTCTTACTCAGGTGAAGGACTTTGAATGCAAAACTTACTTTGGCTTTTTTAAACAATTAAACAATGAGACTTGTTTTTTAAAGAACCATTAGGTATAGGAAAACAGCCGCGGAGATGTGAAGCCTGTAATTCCTGCTTTGTCTGGCAGTGTTTTCTATTTAAGGCTCATTTACAAGTTAGTTTTTTTTCCTAACCTTTTAAAAAAAAGGACTAAAAACCCGTTGAAGCAAAGCATATCTGGAAAGCGCGTTTCACCAAAGTGGATCTCTGGGTTCAGGCTCTGGATGGCCCTGTAGACATGCCTGTGTTCTCTCTGTAGAGTGCATAAGGAATACCTGTGTGGAGCTGATGTAATCCCTATGTAATCATCCTTCAAGCTTTTTTCTGTGTCGCCTGTGAAGCCGTGGTTCTCTGTCGTTCCTTTAAACCAAAGGTTGGTGGCAGAGCAGGATGTCCGGGCGCGCTGAGTGCGGCCGGGTGCCCACTGCGTGGGTCTGGCACGCTCAGCGCTGGCTGGGGGACGCTGAGGGTAGGCAGGGCAGGCTGCTCAGTGCAGGCTGTTATTTTAAAATTCCAGCTTTGTTGCAACAGCTACTCACGACGACAGTAAGCGCCAGTGACAGGCTTTTGTAAGCATAAGAATTGCATTAAAGATAGGAATCATTCTTAACTTTTTTCCCTGCCACACGTGGCCTCTCACTGCATGCTGGTGTAAGTGCAGCGTGCCTTGGCTCAAGGAATCGGACCCATTTCCTTAACGTGTTATATCCAGCCGCCGGGGTTCCTCGGTATTTGCTGTAGCTTGTGTGAAGGAGGTCTGCCTTTTGGAAGCACGGGGCTTTTTCCATTCATTTGTCAGAAATACATCCCGAGTATCCTGAACAAAAAGATCTCTTTAAAAGCATCTTCCTTGGTCCACTGGGAAGCGTCACATACTTGGAAGGGATTACAAGCAAGTGCAGCTAAAAGCAATATTAAGAAGGGAAGGTCTTAATCACGTGTAATCTGATTAGAGATGTCAGATGTTTATATTGCAGGAGAAACTGGATTACAGAAATCTAATTGTGCAGTGTTTCCATAACCGTGTAACCCAGCCCATGCTGTTCTGCTTTCTTGGAATTCCCGTGGAGAGCTCCCCCACGTGCTGCTGGTGATGCTTCCCTCACGCACCTGTGTGAGAGAGAAAATCGCCCCAGTTTCTGAAAGGTCAGGTGATGCTGCTGAACCCCCCAGAGCTACGCCACTTGTTTGTGGGTTGTCACCGAATGCCATTTGTAACCGGTTGGAATGCTCTGAGCGCGGATTTGTTTGGATTCCAGCTAACAGCTCTTGAAGGAGTATTCTTCTCTTTCTTTTCCACTTACTGGACGCCACAATTTAACATGGAAATGTAGCTTAGCCTTAATTTAATGGAAGTTTCTGAGTAAGATGACAAAAATCTCTTATTGCAGTTTCACCTTTGGTCTTCTGTGAATTTTTGGAAGACAGGACTCTGTTATCAGCAGTGCACTGAGGCCTTAGTAACAATTCCATTAAATACGTAGGGCTGATGATTCCCAGAGCTCGTGTGGCGGAGGGGCTTGTCTGGCTAAGCACAGCCTGAAATTCTGACCGTGTTTGTTGGCTCTGCTCCCTTGTGTACGTTACAGGCAGCACACAGCCCTCGGCTGCGCACAGTTGTAGCTGCTCACACACCGCCTTCTGGGAAGTCAGATCTTGGTTTGGAGGCTTAGAGAAACTGCATTTTAAAGCATCCAGAGGGAGAGAGAGGTCGCTGACGGATGCTGCCCGAGTCTGGGGCTTAGGTATTAACCTTCACCTGTTCTGGCTTTGAAAGGGAAACTCCGTAAAGATTTGGGAGGTTTTCTGCAGCCAGAAGGAATCCAGCCCTTCCTCCTGCCTTTGAGCGGTGTGAGCGGCCGAGTGTTTGCATGTGGCTTTACAGAAGCTCAAGAGCATGGTCTGGGCAAGTAACGATAACGAAGCTGGAGCTACATTGTTAGCTTTCTTACCGGGTTCAGGGTGCACATGGAGAGATTCTCATTCATTTTTTCCTTAAGCAGGGCTCTGCCCTGCCCCTGTGTTCCATATTCTTCCCTCCTGTTACACCAGTTCAGTTTCAGGTGAAGGAGCATCCTTTCAGTCTCCCTCTTCGGCTCTTTGTGATCTCAGGGCTGTTGCAGCAGCCGTTTGCAGGGTGCGTTGGGTTCTGCGCCTTCGTTTCAGCAGCAGAAAAATGCACGAAGCCTGTGTGGGTACCTGCGGGGCTGGAAGGCAGATTCAGCAGTGATCAGCTGTGGTCACAAGAGGGAGAGAGGGCAAGCAGTGATGATGATAAATATCAGGTCCAAGATTTATGCTTTGAGGGGCTCTTTTGCTACTGCTGCTAATTTAAAAATGAATTATTGAGTTGCGTTTTGGAGGTGTAGAAATCATTGCACGAGGAAGCTGGGCAAAAGAAAACTTATTTTCAGAGGAGATAAAGAGCTGCTGATCCTACGGGGAAAAAAAGCCACTTACCCAGCCATTTCTTCCACTGTTCACCGTCATAGAACTCAGCTTTGTGTGATGGAAGGTCTGACATTGGGGATGCAATAGCATGAAAAATGAAAAGTTTCAGTCAATGTTTGCAGCTGAAGAAAGCTAGAATATTTGACTGAATTCAACCCAAAAGCAGACCACAAATGCAAGCACGGCTGTTCTAGATGCATCTGGAGCGATGAAGCAGTTGAAGGTTGTTTTTTGTTTTGTTTTTAAACTCTGCTGGTTCTGATCCCAGCGACATGCTGCTGGAGACACCGACAGTGCCGCTGTCCTTCATTCCATGTTCTGTAGGACACGGTGTCCGTGATGTGCTTGCTTTATTTAACTAAGAGATGTCGCTAAGTACTTGATCCAGCTGCTAATGACAGATGATATATTAGCGAAGGTTATACCCCTTGCAAGCACTCAGCTTTGTGTAAACATGAAGTATTGTTGGATGGTGTTTAATTAAAAGAAAAAAAGGCAGGGGGAATGTTGGCTGAGGAAAGACTGCTAGGAACGAAGTTAGGCCCAGGGAGGTGATGGATGCCTGTGGATTTGATACGTTTTCCATTCAGCATTAGGACCCTCCTCGGATACGTGGAGCCGCCCTGGCATGTCTGGGGTAAGCAGCCTCTGGGGAAGGCGTAGATCGCGTTCCCCTGGGTATTGAGGTTCCAGATCTTAAATCTGGGTCCGATCTGTTGCATGTTGTTTCTCCTTCTGAATCTGTTTAGAAAAAGAAAAGAAAAAATGGCTATCAACTTGTCTTCCCCCTGTATTTTCTACTTAAAAAGCACAGTTGCTTATCCTCTTCTTAGGAGAACCATGCCCAGTTTTCACTTCCCAACCCCCCTCACTTCCTAACTGATTCTGTACTTGTTGATAGCTGCAAGTTTCTGCCAGAAATCTGGGTGGAATTATTATTGCTGCTTTTGACAGCTGCGGCTTGGTTGTCTTGCTGGAGACCTGAAAGGAGGGCAGAGATAATAGGTGTGAAGACTCCATAGCATTTAGGCCCCTTTTATTTCCAGGTGATTAGAGAGAGAAAACATCACAGCAGCTCGTGAAGTCATTCACACTTCAGAAATGATCACTTTTGGAAATAAATGGGTATGAACATTGCTTCTGGCTATTCTCAGTGGCAAGTTTTGAATGTTTTTACTGGAGGTGAACAGTGGGCTGCTAACGTCCTGATTCAGGGAGTTGTGCTCACGTAGAGGCATCTAGTCGGGCACAGGAAGCTGGGGAAGTAAGTGTAGCAAGGGTCTGGATGAATGAAAAAAATAAGTAAAAATACATTTTCTTGTGCAGCTGCGTTCCCACTGTACTTGGTGGTGGCTGAGCTCTGAGAAATGCTGTGGCAGCCACCAGTGGTCCCCAGGCCGCAGTTAGGGGGGGTGTGCCGGAGGAGCTGGGAAGACGAGGCTTTGGGCATCGTGCAGAGAACAGCAGAGAAAAGCCTGGGTAGGGTTTAGCCGTATTCCAGAAATACTTCCTTTTTAGGCAGATTATCATGGGCAGTTGGTTTCAAATACGGTTTTGTCATTTCATTTTGAAATGTTTCCTGTTAAAAGCGGAGTGTCTGTGGCTGTGGAAATAAATCTAGTATAAAGGAATTGCTTTAAAAGGCAGTGAGAGAATGCTTTTGGTGCATGAGTAAAGGATCCTATTTGTTCTTTTGTCCCTGCAGTTGTTCCAAAGACCGAACGCGCTTGCTGTTCAACAACTAACAGCAGCCCAGCAGCAGCAGTACGCGTTGGCAGCTGCCCATCAGCCTCACATAGGTAAGTCTAGCACTCGGTACGTTGCCGTGTACTAGATGTCTGTTAGCCCGCAGAACATCCTGGGAAAATGGCAGCAAAAAAGATTGGGTCGATTTTAGAGAATCCTAAACATGTTTTTGTAACTGGTAAGTACTTGACACACCAGCAGAAGAATATTGTTTGAAGACTTACTTGAAAAATTCTGGAGATGTCTTTTGTGCGCTTCAAAAGCTCTAGAGCATTCTTGTCTGGAAGGAATGGCACTCAGTCTTGCTGAGAGTGCTGTTCAGTAATGAGAGCATTTTGAAGTGCTTGCTTGCTATGAATTGGGCTAAGCAGCACAGTGAAGTGAGGGGAAAATGCGCAGTCCAGTGGATGCCTGAATGTGCTTCCTGTGGTTCAGCTTGAAAATTCATGTTTAAATTACCACAGGGTAGAATTTTAGGCTGCCTGGGGTCTGACTTTAACTTAAAGCTGTAATTTATGCAAGCACATGATCCGTATCATTAAAACAGTATGGATTGACTGGGAAGAAAGCACTTGGTCCTCTGCAGAGAAAGAGGAGAACTGTGAAAGGGGCTACTCCTGGATGATTAGAGTTGAACTACCTCAAGGTTAAATGTTTTTAGCACAATGGGCAAATTAATTGGTAATTCTTGGTACCCAGAAGCCCAGTACAAATGTGTTACGGCTCTCAGCTCTGTGCAGTGCAGTGATGTCGTTTTTGGAGTTCGGGGATAGGCCGGAATTAAAGTTCTTTGGCTTTAAGGTATTCTCCTTCACCTTTACCTCCCCACTATGCTCCCCTCCTGCCCACCAGTAATTTCTCCAATGATTAGCTGTTTCCTTGCAGCGGAGGGTAATGCCTGCAGGCACGGGCACTGCCGTGATGCTGTCCATCCATTGCTGAGCTCCTTCCAAACGAATGCATTGAGTGCTGGTGTTGTGTAGTCGGCCTGGAGCTCCGAAAGTAGGCTAAACTGGTTCGTGATTAACCTGCTACTCAGAATAAGCAATTAGATAGTGTTAATATCTAGCTGGTGTTAATAATCGCTTCAACACGGAGGGTTTGTCTGCACTGCAGAGGTACCTGAGCAGGTATGGGTACTATATATAGACTGCTTCACCAATTTAGCCTTCCTTTGGGGGCACTGCATTGTTGGAATTAGGTTGTTTTTTAATGTAAACTGTATTCTCTGTACTTTGCTATAATAAGACTCTACTCACTGCCTATAGAGAACAACCTATAAAAAGCTTGAAAATACTGAAGCAATGTGAGCCTTTCTTCCATGCTGCTCAGTCAATTTGTCAGCCAAATAGCCAGAGGTATTTTGGTAGGGCTTCAGTTCTAGTCAAGTCTGTTTTTACTGACAGGTATGTTTTCAGCAGGTTTAGCTCCTGCTGCCTTTGTCCCCAATCCATACATCATCAGCGCCGCTCCTCCAGGCACGGATCCGTACGCAGCCGGACTCGCAGCAGCTGCAACGTTAGGTGAGGTACTTCAGTTGTCTGTGCTTTCCTCGCCGTGTTCTGTACCAAAACTGTTCTTGAGGCTCTGCTGATTGGGGCAATAAATTATTAGCACAATGTAATTTCCGCGGAGAAATAATTGTGTATCATTGTGGAGTTGAAGCGGAATTTGCCTTGGAAACCCTATTTTCTGTAGATTAAATGTGATGGTTCTTGTATAGCACTTGCTACGGGCTCTCTTTCTGTTGAGTGTAAACAAGCAGAGCAAATCTGAAGTGAAGCACTTGCAGAGATAATTGTTGTTACATGTTTGGGATGCTTTGGTAACTGACAGTAGTGAAAGGTACCTTTGTAAATACACTTTTACATGCTATAAAGATGGAGGATGTGTTTTCCTGCCAGGAATATTGTATCTTGTTGCTGCTTAGCTTGATTTACTGCAGTGTATCCTGCAAATGATAGCTTTTCCCTTCGCTAGCTGCCTCTTAAAAATGTATGCTTTTTAGATTCAGTAGGTGAAAACATGCCGTCTCTGGGAGGCTTACGCGGTGAATATGTGGCTTTCCAGATGGCAGGCAGAGATGGAGGTTCTAGTCTTTGTGCAGGATCTTTCTCCCAAACGTTCGTGTATCAGTTTCCAAATTCTTTCCAACTGTCATAGCCAAAATTGTTGTATCTCGAGATGACAGCTCGGTAAAACAGCTTATCAGACGGTGTGAAAAACACATTGCACGTTGAACTTCTACTGCATATGCCCCAAAGTTCTGGCCTTAGCGGTGAGGACAAAAGAAGAGTGTACTTCCAGAAGAGTATTTTTATAATCATGCTTCGCTTTCCCTGTGCCACCTGGAGTGGAAGCCTTCTTGGTTTTAAATAGAAGCTGCTTAGTTCGGAGCAGTGGTTATTTTTTAGTGAAGGCTGCACACCGTTGCCGCGCTCAGCTTCCATGTAGCTTGCACGCTCATGGCAAATCTCTTCTGCAGTGAGATAGCTCGTGCCAAATGGGAACTATGAAACCTTAGGCGTACGTGAGCATAGCGCTCTGTCAGACAGCGTTGCAGGTTTGGGCTGTGGCTCCTTACAGCTTTAGCAGCTGTTAGGTAAGTGCTGCTTAGCTTCTGAGCTTTGGGGCCAGTACCAGGTCACGCTCTGAAATGGGATTTTAGCAAGCGCTCCCTGCCTGTATGGCATTTTTAGTAGGTCACAGGGAAGTATGTAAAGAATCGAGTTTGTAATTCAAAGATGCGAGCTTTGGACTTGTTTGGCTGTTGTGAATTTTGTCTGCTGATTGCATAATACCAATGAAAGGTAAGCGTAGGTAACAGCATGCTGTGGGCAAACAGATGATGCTGTGATTAAATGGAGGAAAGCCAAGAGCTAGAGTACAAGGATATTTCTGATAGTCCACGAGTCAATAAATCATCATGTGATGAAGGAAGCGTAACAATGAATGAATGACCTGAACTCATGGTGGAAAATGCAGGCAGCCATAGTCAGGTCTTGGTGGGGAAGAGGGTGCTGGAACGGGATCAGGGCCAGTTACAGAAGAGTGCTGTGGGGCACTTCCGAAGTCTTAGAGAAGAGGATTCTGGGCGGCCTTTTTGTGTCATCTTAATGTGCCTAAAGCTGGTGTTTGTTCTGAAGCAGTACCCTGAAGTTCAGCAGAGCAGGAGGTCAGTGTCTTGATTTCATAGAAAGACCACGTGTAAGCGCTGCTGGATTTCTAGGAAATGGCAAGGGTGTTCTCAGCCCCCCCATTCCCTCCCACCCTTTTCTCAGCAGTGTTGAAGCTGCAGCTGCCTGATTCTCTGACAGAGGCCTTATAAATCTGAACTAGGAAATCCCCCTCAGGATATCCAAAGCTTCCCAGAAAACTGGCAGGAGTCTCAACTTAAATAAATTTTAAACTTTATGGCTCTTGAAAACAAAGCAAAAGTGTGTAACGCACCGCGATGTGCTCACAGTGGGACACCACCGAGAGATGTGAGTTACTTGGTCTGTTGTTGGGCTTTGGAAGGGCTAAAAGCGGCAATGCAACAAACTTCGCTTCTGGGGGGCGTTGGTTCTAGTGAAGGCACCTTTTCTGTCTAGACTCAGAGCAGTTTGGAAAGCCTTTCTGTAATAAGAACGAGCGATGCACTGCAGGGGGTGGGACTAGTTAGCTGTTCAGAGTTACAAGTCAGACGGCCTTCCTGATTTGTATGGGAGCATTAAATTGGGAAGACTTGGAGAAGTTAATGAGATGGAAGAAATGAGTTTGGAGTTGTCGGGAGCCTATTGTTCACAGTTTCTCTTAAGAGTGGAGGGGAAACTTCTGTGTGTTTTATGGCAGAGATGATTCTGCCAATTAAGATTCGATCATTATGGCAGCTTTTTCCTGATTGTAAGGCTGTCAGCCCTGTGATAATACTCTTTTCTTCTCAACAATAGCAGCACTTAAAAGAAGAGCAAATCTGAATAGAGGGAAGGGCTTCCTAGACCTAGGGAAATAGCTTGTGAGTATAAGTTTTGGGGAAGATGCTGCTGTCTTTAGGAAGTGTTGTGAAATTGCCTTCTGTCATTTGAGAGAGATGTCAACAACAAAACAGAAGTTTGGCCTTCAGATTTTCCCTCTAAGTTGGGAAATGTTGGTTCCTTCTGAGGTGATACGTTACAGGTGGAAAAGTGTTTCTGTTCTTTGTAGAAAAGTGGATCCTGGAATAATCTGCACGCAGGAAAAACAGTGCTCCTAGACTGAAGGTAGAGTCTGTTGGGGTGTGTCTGCACCGGGCTTCTCAGGCTTGGGTTTCATGGAAGGTTCACTTGGTGCTGAGCTGTGTCCCTTGCAGAGCCAGCCTGGAGCTGGTAACGGGTATGGTTGCATGCACATACCGCCTGGGACTGGGCTTTGGGGAGCACACGCAGCTGGTTCTTCCCCAGCTGCCTTGGGCACGGGGTCAGGCAAGGGTGCTTCTGGTCAGGATCAGTGCTGGCCCCAGAGGGTTTGCATAGGGCTGCACCAGAGCCTTGGAGTTGAGCTGGTCCTCCCTCCCTCCCTAAAAAGACACCAATCCTTGGATGCCCGTGGTTGCCCTGCTGTTAATTCTGAAGCCATCAGCCCACAAGCTGCAAATACTTGATGAAGCTGCAGTTTGCAGCCTCGCATTTTCACACATGGGGCACCTGGTGCTCTGTAGCTGGGGCAGGAGGCCTGGCACGTCCGGTGCAGTTCTGCAGGGAGCAGGTATGGCTTCTGCTTAAAGCGACTGGAGCGGGGAGGCTGAGAGTAAAAGGGAGAAACTGCCCCAAACACACGTGTGGTTTTCCTGATACTTCCTGGAAGGAATATCTGTGGGTGGCTGTGGCCAGTAAGTGAGACGCAGTAGTGGGAATGTTTGATTTCAGAGGCACTGAATGGCTTTTATTTTCTGGTGTGTGTGTATGTTAACAAGTGTAAAAGCAGGTGTAACGTCTCCTAAAGTAAAGAAACACTCTGTGTGTTTTTATAGGTCTGGCGATGATGACACACTTGCCCTCACTGAGAACGTTGTTCAGTAATGAGAGCCTCTCTGAGTACGCAGCTGAGCCAGGCTTGCAGAAACACCTGGAGCTCTTTTAAGCCTAGCTACCTGCAGACTTCAAAGGCTCTGTCTCCTCTCCTTTTAAACACCCAAGGCTTTTGCAGATCTGATGAGCGATCCCTAACTAGGAGGGGGGAAAAAATCCTAGACTATGTTTGCTTGATAATTAAAACCGAGATTAAAATAACCCAGAGAGCTGCCCACATTTTGCCTAGGTAGAGTGTATTGCAGTAGCCCAGGGACAAAGGCAAACCAGCTCCCTGCATGTAATGGAGCACTTGGAGTGCAGAACCACCCTAGTGCTTGGCATCTGATCTGCGTTAGCTGAAGGCAAGCAGGTTATAATCCATCGATTAACTACGTGTCTAGAGCTGCTCAGGTCAAGAAGGGCAGGGCTGTTGGGGGTTAGATCTGTTCTCCTTCGTGGTGTCGTAGTGACTTGGGAGACACAACTAACAGTCACACTCAAATGAGTTAGAACTCTAGTGCTCTCTTAAAATAGAGCTTTTTACTTCATATAAGAGCAAGTGTGGTTCACATTCACTAAATACTTGTTTACCTACCGTGTTGAACACGTGGCACTGTTTTAAAAGGCTCCCCTGCTGGAAGGTGCTTTTGCTGTGGGAAGGAAGTTGCCCAGCTCATGGGATAGGTGTTGCATGTGCAAAGCTAAGGAAATACTTCTGCTCTTCTGCTGACCTTTCCAAGAAACACAGAGCAGGCATACTGAAAATATTATTAGATTCACATAGGTGTTACCGATGGGAGGGACTTTGTTCAGCGCCAAGGACTCGTTTCGTCTGCCATATTATGCAATTCTTCACCAGCCAGAATTGTTTAAGGATATGTTCTGCTGTTTTATCATCACAAATTAAGTGTACCATGTCCTGAGGCTTGCTAACTTTTGAAGATTAACTGTGTTTTATGTTTTCTGTGTTTTCCAAGATTATTATTTTTTTTAAAGTCCCTTAAATGTAGCCAGCAGTTCAAGGAGGGTGGAATATGGAAAGATCCAGGATCTTCTGGGCTCTTTTATAGTTATTTGTGAATACAGATAGGTAGGACTTGGTGGCTAGAAAAGTGGCATTTTAGACACTTGCGAATTGATGATACCTGACTTCAAAGAGGGATTCTTAAAAATTTATTTCTTGGAGATCTAACGATCGATGTAACTGAGCCATGAGTGTCAGTTAAGATCAGGAGAGACTTGCACGTCTCTGTTGTGCTTAAACAAGTTTCCTTCTCTTTTTTGTTAGAGGTTATAAAAATAGTTTTGGTGCTTCACTAGATAATTAGGGTTCAACAGTAAAACCGTGGAATTTCAGCAGGATCCCTGGCAGCAGAATTGGACTTCATCCGATAAGGTAAAAGTGAGCAAAGATGAAATTTCAGGTCTGACTTCTGTGCTCTCTTAAAATGAATTATACAAATGGCAGAATGCCTTCGTATTTGCAAAGGATTTAAAGCTGATCACCTTGAAATAGGATTTGTTAAACCAAGCATGACGTGCAGGTATTTTTGGTGACCGTTTGCTGTGTGATGGCTGTGACACTACAGAAGCTCACTGACTCCCTTGGCGTTCTAGGCCCTGCGGTTGTCCCTCACCAGTACTATGGAGTTACGCCCTGGGGAGTTTATCCTGCCAGTCTCTTCCAGCAGCAAGCTGCTGCAGCTGCCGCTGCAACTAACTCGGCAAATCAGCAGACCACTCAGCAGACCCAGCAGGGCCAGCAACAGGTAAGTGGGCGGATGCTTTTGCACGTGAAGTCATTAGCAGCCGCTTGTTGGCAAACGTTGTTGGAGTGCGAGCAGAAATCATCACCGCACCATCGGTTTTCATGTTGAAGGCCCCGGAGAGGATGAAAATGCACGTCAAATACTAGCTGTCAGTAGGTGGTGTGCTCTCATCATCAGGATGATGATTTTTTCCTTCAAGACTAGATTTAAAAGGGTCAAAATAGCAGCAAATGAGTTAGTTTGGTATGTGCGCGAGGACTTGGAAACAAAAGTTGTGTGAAAAGAAAACACTGAACTTGCTATTTTGATAAGGCTAAGCCTACAGCTGTTAGGCTGTAGTCACACAAAAATAGAAGAATTTAACACCTAAAAGGACAAAATTAAGGATTTATTTTTGTTGTTACCCTATAAGTATGTTAGAGTTGAGTATTGAGGTAGGTGTGTGTGTTTAAATGGCATTCATGTTCCCCAAGAACAGGCAACGAAGGGCCAACACTGGGCTGATGAGGGGCCACTCTTGCTTACATGCTTTATAAATGGTGTGGTTGGTGGGGTTTGCACCATCCAACTGTTCTGTCCTAATCTCTTGGCAGTGGCAGAATATTGGCTTACAAAGCTTGTAGATCTTCCAACAGAAGTGTAAAGAACACGTTTTTGTAATGTGTCTATTTTTGTTCTGAACTAGAAATACCAACCTAGGTAAATCTTAATTTTTACCTAGTAAATCTTAACTTCAGTTAAGTAAAAGAAGCATTTTAAATGTCTGGTATTTAATCATAGCTGTAACTCTGCAGATGACATGTGAGTTCAGCAACTGCTTGAGGAAAAGGTGGAAAGTGAGAGACTGCTATGAGAATTAATACAGAACAATTACATATATAAATATAAAAGAGTAATTCAGCTTCTCGTTAAACAGAACTGTATGGGAGTGCAAATCATAGAACTATGGAACCATGGAATATCTCAGTTGGAAGGGACCCACAAGGATCATCGAGTCCCACTCCTGGGTTCCTAAAGGACCACCCCCCCCAAAAAAAAAGTCAAGTTGCTGTTTATATTGGCACTAAAAAAAAAAAAAATCAAACTTTGTCACTAAATCAGTGGTAAAAGTGTAATTATTGTTACTAAAGCTTTGTAGTCAACTCAAGTGCTAAAGGATTAGAGGCGCTGTACTGTCGTTGCGTTGGGCTGTGCTCCCATTAGATGCGCTCAGATATATTCCACTTCTCCCCTTTCACGCCAAAGGAGGGTCTGCAGGGCAGGTGTCGGGAGCTGGACGGGGCTCCTGTTACTTGGCTGCCTCCGCTGCCCAGCTGTCTGGTGTTTGGTTAAAGCACTGGGCCTCCTGGAGCTGGCTTTGCACAGTGTTATCAGCTGCTGTCCCACGGTAGTTCCTGCTTGGAAACAGAACGGGTTCATTATCCGACCGAAAAGCGAGGAGGAGGCTGATTCGTAGTAATGCAGAGCCTTCGTTTCTGGTGCTCCTACTTTGGAGATTTTGGCCCTTGGAGAAGGTAGCGGTCGGTAACTGCAGTTATTAGCTTCTGCTTCAAAAAACAAACCTAAACCAAAATGCAGTTGTGTAGTATCATAAGGCCTTTTCAGATAATAAAAGCAGTGATGTTTTCACACCAATGATTCTGGACCAGTGACCAGAAGGAGAACGCTTTGCTCCTGACAAAGTTAATCATCAAACCTCCCCAGCTGGCAGGTCACTGACAGCAGCGCCCTGAGCAGCCCTTCTGCGCACATCCCTGCACCCAGGTAAACGGAGTTAAGCGTGTGGCGCACTTACGCTTTGGCATTCAGCCTGGGAGCCTTCCCCCTTTAAATAGGTATGTGCTAGGAGAGCTTCTGCAAAGGCTTAAGCTTGTAAAACAATACAGATAGCAGCAGCCTTAATGCTATTTTTCATTACTTTATAGCCACGGAGCAGGCGTGAGTGGGGATTGTGTGTGTTGTTCTTAATGCAGGCCTTCCCTCTGTAAGAAGATAAGTGGGTATTTGGGGATGGAATTCTTCAAAGAAGTGCTGAGGCACGTGTTTTAGGAACCTAGAATGATGACTATGGAGACTATGGACAGTCGATTTGTGATGCTCACGACATCTAACACGGGGGTGTATTTATAAAAGTGCCGGCGTTTCACTTCTGCAGCACGTCGTCCATCACACGCGTTCTGCAGGGTGCCCGTGTGCTGTGCCTGCTTACCAAGAGCTGCAACTCGTCCCAGCCTAGGAAGTCTCCCGGGCTGAGAGTTCACGTTCAGGCTTTGACAGCGATAGCTGACTCTGGGATGTCTCCAGATCCGTTAGCTTGAGTATCCTCTCCCAGCGACTCTGGGATGTCTCCAGATCCGTTAGCTTGAGTATCCTCTCCCAGCCTCTGTGCACAGAGTAATTTTTTCCTTTTAATAACTTTATCTGGTACCACACAGGATGTTAATTTCTGCAACCAGACGTGCTGAGTACCACAGGCCAGCTTTTTTAATAAGCTGACCTCACAAGTGGGTGCAGACTCTTGCATCACCACTGAGTAAAAGGCTTTTGCAAACAAAGCCTGTCGCAGGTAATTACAGGAAAGGTCAGTTTGCCATCTTCCCTTCTGAGAGCAACGTGTGCTTAAACCACAAGAGCTACATACACGAAGACAGTGTGTGATCTCCGGTCATTATTTCCAGTGAGTAAGTGTCGTGTCACTGGGTCACCGTTCCCTATGGTGGCTGGAAAAACCCCTGTCACCTCATGTCATCAGCCCACAGCTCCAAAGTCAGGCTTTTAAGGTTTCTGCTCAAGTGGGCTTTCAGTGGAGCTTTTCTGGCAGAGACCGAATGTTATCTGTAGTGGGACAGAGGCTCGCAGATGCTTCTGACAGAGGATGAGTATTGGAGGTATGTTAAGAAATGAAAAAGGTCAGGAGATGAAGCTTGTCCAGCTTACGCTCAGGAAGCCTGAAAAAGGGTGTATTACTTAAATCAGGTCCTAGGCATTTACCCATGGTGATTGTGTTAAAACGTTTTGATGGAGAAGGCAGGTGTTTTCCAAGTAAAGGGAAGGGCTTGTCACGCACTGGCTGTGACATCGCTGCTGCTGCGTGCAAGGACTTTAAGTAGGTTGCTGCTGGTGTCCTGCGAGTGTCTGGTTATCGTGGCTTACTCCTGGGGCTCGAACTAAACGGACTGATTTTCCTCTGTTTTCTCCAGGTTCTCCGTGGAGGAGCCAGTCAGCGTCCTTTGACCCCAAATCAGAACCAGCAGGGACAGCAGACTGATCCGCTGGTGGCTGCTGCAGCCGTCAACTCTGCCCTTGCCTTTGGCCAAGGGCTGGCAGCAGGGATGCCAGGTAGGGAGCCCGAGGGGGCTGTGACTTCTCCAGTGCTCAGCGAGATCCAAGAGAATTACATTTCAAGTCTCTGCATGGTGTCCTGTTTGCCTGGCTCTCAGCAGTGTTTTGTTTTTATTACAGTATTTGTAGGCTTTAATCTGTGGGTATCCGAGGCGTTTTGCAGAGGCTGTTAGATGCCAGCAGAACTACCTGTGCAGCGTTTAAGTGAAAGCAGGGTTCAGGTCCCTGTGCCACAGATGAAACAAATAGTAACCTCTTTGGGCTTGCCTGCCCAAAAGAATTGAGGGCTCCTCTTGAAAGTTGTGTTCAGGTTTTTCTGTGGCTCATCCGAGCTTATGTGGTCTTTATTTTTAAGACCACTGAGACCCCTTAGTGCTGTTCATGAGCCTTGTCTCTCCAGCCCTGTCGGGTGTTCGACTTTAACAGAATAAGGACTTCCCCTTCGTAATTTCTTCCAGACCAACGCTAGAGGCTTAAAAAAAGAAAGAGACAAAGGCAGGGGTTTGTTATAATGTATTCTTCAAGAGAGAAGCTGCTGTATAAGCCTTAGCTCTGATCCTTTAGGCTGTACAAATGCTTAGACATCGGTTATACAGAATGGGGTTGTAATGAGCAAGGGCATACGTAAGTATTTGAATAATATGCAAGTATGTCCTGTTGGTCACGTGCAATCCAGGAGGATGATTTTGGCCTCAGATCTCCCCTCTAGAAGCGTCACATAGTTGCTTCATGGTTTTTTTTATGGCTTAGGAAGACTGTTGCCATGTTAAGTTACAAAGCCAGTAGCAGCAGATGTGCTTTCACGTAATCTGTGAATTTTCTTAAATCTGCATTGCTGGGGTTCTGACTGCTGTAGTTTCAGAACAGACATTCGCAGAGAATAATCTCCTCTTTGTGACCCCACTGTGGAGAATGATTTATGGAGAATGATTCCATTTCTTTGGGGGGGGGGGGGGGGGGGGTTTGGTGTGTGTGGTTTTTTAACTAGCAAATTCTCTAGCTGGTACCTAAATTAAGAGCTGTATTCTATGGGCAGTCTTCTGCTGCGTGTCACCAGCATATTTAAGAGCATTCCTAAACATTGAAGGATGCTTTATTATAAACATGTATCTTCCCAGAACGCACCTTAGCTCAGTTCGGTGTCCTGTTTGCACGGGTGCACACCGAGCCCCTCCAGCATACAGTGGGAGAGTTGGAGGTGCACTGTGCTCACGTGTGTGACAAGTGCCAGCACAGGCTGTACTTGTCAGGGGAAAGAAATGGTGCTGTGGTATTTTAAGACATTTTTTTCTCTGGATAACTGAATTTACGCAGAGGGTAATGTTAGTGTAGTGGTTTCAGGGGAAAAAATCTTCCCTAACTGAGACTTACTGAGGTGGTATGGTAGGTATGAAAGTTGTGGAATAATACAAGATACAACTGTTAATTAAACAATCTTGCTTAACAAGAATCAGAACTGTTGTTCTTTATCTGTTGTGATCTTCCTTTAAAAATGCTTCTAAACAGTCATTGTTGGATGGCAGATGCGTGCTGTGCTGCTTGTTACTGAGCTCTGTGCTGTGCCTTCCCCCAGGTTACCCGGTGCTGGCTCCTGCCGCGTACTACGACCAAACGGGTGCTCTCGTGGTGAACGCGGGAGCCAGGAATGGCCTGGGGGCCCCTGTGCGTCTCGTGGCCCCCGCACCAGTCATCATCAGCTCCTCTGCAGCGCAAGCAGGTGAGTCCCCATCCGGCCAGGTGAAAATCTGCTCCTGCCTCGACCTGCGGGGAGTGGGAGCGAACCCCCCCCGCACCCTGCAGGCGATGATGATCCACTTGCCCTCACTGAGATCCAATGCAGGGATTGTTGCTGAGAACTTCCTCTGGACTCACTGTGGGCTGAGCCTCGAGAAGCCCCCCTGACAGGTAGCATAGCTTAAACTGCGTTCTTTTGCAGGGTTTCATGACAGTTATTTAAATTGGTCTGCTGGCATCCAGTTTCCCACGTAATAAAAGGCTTTAGCCTGTGTGGAACTCCCAGATGATCACCTTACTTACATAAAATGTTATGTGCCTGGTCTTTGCCATGAGTTGTGTTGGATTTTATTAGGGTTCCTTGGGGAGTTCAAGGCTTTAAAAGAAATTTTTCAGTAGGAATCTGTGTGTGTAAGCAGTCCTTGCCAGTGCTGGTAACAGATTATGAAACGGGCTTTTTAATTGTTTCCTTGTAGCTTTTATTTTGCTTTTTCTTTAGAACTGGCTGGAAAACAAAAGTATTTGGTTTTGATGTTCTTAACGCTGCAGGGTTGGGCTTCATGCACCAAAGGACAATTCTGATTATTTCAAAACTTGTTTCTTGATTAGATATTACTCTGTGTGTGGCTGAATTGATTTGAATCTGTTTTTAGGAGAAAGGGTACTTTTTTTGATCTATGTAGCTCTAATAACACCAGCAGCAGTAATAACAACTTTGCATTGTTGTTGTTTGGTGTCTCTGTGCAGGACTTGTGGAGCATAGGTGTGAAGTACAGAGGTGTTTACAGAATTTTAATGTGAAAGAGAGATTTTCTTCCTGAGAGGGAAGAAAAAAATCTATGGGAAATAAAAGGATCCTGCTGAGGTTTAACTTCCAAAATGGATACAGAAAACATATTTTTCAAACTCTGCTTGCTGTTACTTTCTCTCCAGCAGTTGCAGCAGCTGCAGCTTCGGCCAATGGTGCAGCTGGTGGCCTGGCAGGAACAACAAACGGACCATTTCGCCCTCTGGGAACGCAGCAGCCTCAGCCCCAGCCTCAGCAGCAGCCTACCAACAACCTGGCCTCCAGCTCGTTTTATGGCAACAACTCTCTCAGCAGCAATTCCCAGAGCAGCTCCCTCTTCTCTCAGGGCTCTGCCCAGCCTGCCAACACCTCCCTGGGGTTTGGGAGCAGCAGCTCTCTCGGTGCCACGCTGGGGTCGGCGCTGGGAGGCTTTGGAACAGCAGGTAGGAGCTGCAGCTTCTTCACAGGGAACTGATTGGCTTTAGAAACGTGCAGTCCGGTCTGCTGAAACTTCTAGCAGCTAGTATGGTAGAGGTAACGTGGCAAGTTCGTTACTTTGCTGCATGTTTGGTGCATTACCAGACATCCCCTGTAGCTACAGATGAAGCTGTTAAACAGCTTTGGGTGGCCTTGCCTTTACTTGCATGCGCTCGGTGGAGGTACTGGACGGACAGGAACGGGCTCTGGAGGGGTAACCATCTGTGTGCTAGCTCTTACCTCAGAGTAATGGCTAAGTAACTTGCTTTTTGTAATTTAAAGAAGGTTTTTTATTTGAGGTGGTTTTTATGCTTTGTTCTGGTCATTATTTTTATCATACACCCCAAAACCAGTCACATTTTGTGGTTGCAAGAAATATTATACACATCATTTCTTTGTTCAGATTTGTTCTGATTTGTTTGTTAGCCAGCTGGAGACAAAGATTTTTCAGAATAAAACCAACCCAGAAAGATGTCTACGGGTTGGGGTTTTTTCCTTTTTTTTTTTTTTCTTCCTTTTAAGTAGAACAATTGTTTTAATTGCTGCTTAGTCTTAGAGGTAGTAATTATGTCCTGAACTTTCCTGCTTTCATCTGTCTGAAGGGCAAGTTAAAACATGTCTTCTGAACCTCGTCCATCAGAAAAATAAGAGACAGTGCCACTGCATCAAGTCACAATTTTAAATACATTTATTTTAAATATTTTTCTTAATCCCACGCTGAAAACGTGAACCATCTTGGATCAAGTAAATGCAGTATTCAGTTCTTCCATTCCAGCTTATTCAAATGATTGAATTCAGTGGTGATTTGCCCAAAGCCAAGATGCTCAAACTGGTTTTCCCTCAATCCATGAATAAAGCGTGAGGCTGTTGCTTCTAGAAATTATTTACAGTCATGAAAAAAATGATTAGTTCATTAAATTGTTATCAAGTCCAATATTTACTAAACCAGATTTTAATGCAAAAAATGACTTTTCCTCAAGTAGACAGTGCTCTTAAAGAGGCTTTTATTTGGCTAGCAGGTAAACTCTTCAAAAATGGTAGCTTCTGTGTTTAACCTGAATTCTGATTGCCATCTTAATAAAGCTTGATGCAAATGAGTAAAAAAGAAATGACTCTTCAGCTCTTTTTTAATACAGTGAAAGGTAAGAATAAGGATTCCGAGTAAACATACAAGAATCTGTACATGAATCTGTACATGATCTTAAATAGACAAAATCTCTTGTTGGATTTGTTTGAGCTCCAGTGGCCAAAGGCTAAGTATGAGGCCCTGCTTGTAGGGAGATGCGGTATCTTATGTTGTGCTAAGTGATATGTGTAGGGAAGAAGCCCTTCGAAGTACACAAACCTTCCTTTTTGAGGGTTCAGAAGCAAAATGCAAGTGGTTGTGCCCAAAGCCAAAATGCTCACTGTTGGTTCTCGTTCTGTTGCTTCCTTTAGGTAGGTTGTATCTTCTTCTTTTGGCTTTTAGGTTTTTGGGGCTGTTTTTCTGGAAGTGTTCTCTCTATAGAAACCTTTTAAAGTATTGCAGACAGGCAGGATTCAAGCTAATTATTTAAATTGAGGATTTCTGCTTGATCATTAGCAGCGTGACTTTAATAAATGCATTTCGTATGGGCACATCCACCACCCGTAGGAGAAAAACAGCCTGGTGCAGTGGCGTTGTTAATAGGTGCCGGTCTATTTTTGCCTGTTTTGCACGCCTCCCCAGCTCTCCTGTTGTCTCGGGCACCTTGTTGTCTTCACTCACTTCTGCTCTTGTCCTCCTTCCAGTTGCTAACTCCAACACTGGCAGCGGCTCCCGCCGAGACTCCCTCACAGGGAGCAGTGACCTGTACAAGAGGACATCCAGCAGTTTGACACCCATAGGACACAGTTTTTATAATGGCCTTGGGTTTTCCTCGTCTCCTGGACCCGTGGGTATGCCTCTGCCCAGCCAAGGACCTGGCCACTCTCAGACTCCACCACCTTCCTTATCCTCACATGGATCTTCTTCAAGCCTAAACCTGGGTAAGGGCCCCAGGGCCGCTGTCCCAGCACGGCACGTTGCTGCTGGTCTGCTCTCCTGTCGGGCAGAGACACACACACCCCCGCTGCCGGGTGGGTGAGATGCTTGCGGTCTGCTCGCTGCTCTTAGTCCTGCGAGAGGTTCCCTGCCCTTGCAGTAATAGGTGAAACGCTGTTAAGTGTCGGTGCCTCTGAGTAGCTGAGCTGTCAGACAGGAAGGTGCACGCATTGCCCGCTTGTTTCCTCATCTCTGAATTCAGGATAACATTTACAAGTGCTTTAAAAGCAGTTGTTTTTTCACAGATTTCAGTACCAGCACCAGTTGCTTGTTATCCTTGGGTTGAACAGATACGTAGGACTGATCCTTTAAATTGTCACGTTTAAATTATCCATTAAGCATTCAGTAATTAACGAGCTTAGGATACAGTTTCTTTTAACCAAAATAGGTAACGTTTTCAGGAGTGATATTCAACTTTTAGCGGAGGATTTTGTGAGTTTGCTTTTTAGAAATTCCCATCAGTATGCCCGTGTCAAAAGCAACTTAGTGCATGGCAGAGGCTTTCTTAATTTTGGTGAAGTACATTACATCATGCAAGTGACATCTTCCATCTGAAGTTTCAGTAGGTCCCGAACCTCCTATATACAATCAAGTAAGTCTTTCAGAATAAATAAAGGATATATTAAATAATAAAGCAGTGCTCATCTGAGCTTCCTGAAGTGTTCATTCCAGGGCCTCGTAAACAAAAAAGATGGGTTATTCTTTGCCTTTGCACCAAATAATTCAGCATTTGTTTAAAAAATGACTTCTTGTTTGTCAAGCATCAGTCTGGGTTTGGGCTATCAGAACGCTTCCTGGATGCATACACACGCTATTACTCACCAGATAGATTTGTTTACCACAAGCATATGTGTTCAGGGTTGATGCTGGCTAAAAGTTTGCATGAAATAGTAATAAATCTGATTTTTGAGATCAGTTTTAGATTTACCATCTCTTCTTGTTCAGAGCTTTAATAGAATTTGAAGGGCTTTTAGCTTTATTTATGCAGCTGTACAGTCCTTAAGCTGACAGTTAAATAGCTCCAATAAATTAATGCTGAAGACTAACCAGATTCAGATTGTGGCACTAGGAAAAGTCTGTTGCCCCTGCAGGCAAACAAAAGAATGAATCTGAAAAACTGGATCAGAGAAAGGTTAATCTGTTCCAAGAACAAACGCTGGGAAGAAAGAGTTCCCATTTACAGAAATGCTCTGTGCCCCAGAGCAGGGAGCGTGGGTCTTCCCAGTCTGACAAAATGCTCCTCTCCTTGGAGCCGCAGGTCCTCTCGGGCTGACTTCGTGCTTGGGACCTATTGCGAGAGAGATCTTGTAGCTCTGTGTGGTTTTTACCTGGAAATCTGTGAAAGGTCGCTTTATTAAGGTTATCTTCTACCCGTAGCATAAGTGCTGAATGTGATCGTCATTTCCTTTGGTTTTAAAGTAAGTGTTAATGCTACAAAAACAGCACTGACACCGCTTCTGCCTTGCCAGAAGCTTGAGGCAGGCTCCGCTTTTGTGATACCAAAAGTCGTTGGTGATGGAGGCTGAGGAGAGTTTCTAAACATCTAACAATGACAGGACAGATGGGAACACGCAGACGTGGTGTTTGCAGAAAGGGAAATCACGGCAGCCAGGCTTAGAACAGCCCTCTTGCTGTGTCGTGGGGGGAGACGACTTGGGGGAGTCATTTGGTTTCAGGGTTACACAGTAAGTTGGCGTTCAATCCCGCTCGCCATCAGCAGACGCACAATTAAATGCCATGTAAGCCGTGGATTTGACTTTGTCCTGTCTCATGGATGTGAAAGTCGATGGTTTGTTGGGCTTGTGTGCTGCGTGGAAGTAGTAACGATTCAGCTCCTGCTCCTCTGGCTTTCTGAAGGCTCATAGCTGGGAAAAACGGCGTGCCTTTGTCACGTTAGGTGTTTCCTGGGGTTGTAAAGTGACCTTGTGAAAGGTCTGGGCAATTGCAAGTACCTGAAATAACCGTGCAGCCAGTTCTGGTGAGAACTGCTGGAGGAGGAAGGCTGAGCTCAATACACGCTTTGAGCTCAAAGGTGTGCGCAACGCGTGCAGCTAAGATAAAACGGCTGCCGGTAAGTACGCGCCTTGGGGCTCTGGTGGCAGCAGGGCCCCTCTTCTTTCCTGGTACTGATCAAAATTCTGAAATACCACATACGTTATTTAAAAAAAAAAGAATTAAAACATTTATTTTTAGCCAGGTTACAGCTCCCATCACTTCATGCAGTCAGTCCCAGCAGCAGTTGTCACTGATGACCGGGGCAGTGGCTGGCACAGGCAGGGGACACCAGGGGTGCCCCGGGGGCTACTGGCTCCTGCGCTTCCCAGTGGGACCTGGGCAGCCCAGCCCTCTTTGCTGGCTGTCTTAGAGCAGTCTCTTCCTCTTCCTGTTTTCCACCACTGCCCCTGTGCACGCTGGCAACTCCCATGTTTCTGAGCAGTTTGAGGGCCCTGCAAAAGTCCCGTGGAAGCTTGCTTCGGAAGTGCTTTGTCTTTCCTAGGCTGCTTAGGAAGCAAAGCAGCTTCTGTGTTTCTTCCCTGAGTTGTTGTGTGTTGTTTTTTTTTTTTTTGACTCATCCTTTTGTTGTCATTTTTTCCCCCAGATCAGTAGTTCTTTTAATTTAACGTCTGTCTTAAGTGTCCCAGCAAGCATTGGGAAGATGGCTCAGTGTTGGAAAATAGGAAACAGTCGTTAGGGCCGCAGTGGGACTCTGAGCATCTCTGCATTGGAGTCCTGGGATGAAGTCCGTGCACGTTGCGCTCCCCAGATAAAGATTTCTCCGTATATATCCCAGACACTGCAAAGACAATCTGGTCTTCCTCTGTCAGTCTGTTCAGAGCCGACCGTGCCCCAGCTGTCACCGCACAGCTCCGTGTCCTGGCTTGCTGTCAGAGGGGCGGCGCGGTGCTCAGCATGGGCGGCCTGGCGTTAGCATGCCCGGGGGGCTGGCTGCAGGCAGCTTGCAGACCGGCTTTGGAGGCTTGCTGTGGCTGACACAAACTGTCAGTGCCAGCATCTCACAGGAGGCATCTCTGTTCTTTGGGATTTTGTCCCTCTGGTCTAGCTTAGTGACCCCACAAGCCTCAGCTGCTTCCAGCCTGTGCGTGCTGCTCTCGAACAGGAGCTGTTCCTCTGTAGCACTGGTAAAATCACACGAGCCTCCTTTGCCCATCTCCTTGTGCTCCCAGCCACGCGGTGCCATAGGAGCCCGAGCTTCCCCAGGGTTTCTGCCCTTGGCGGTGACAGAGGGGTTTCAGTAGCACTTGTTTTGTTAGGAAACCCATCCCCCCTAGTCCCTAATTCCCAGCATGGCACTGACCCTGGTGGAGAGACCTTCGGTTGGCATCTCCATCAGGAGACAGATCTGCAGTGCCTGAATTGGGATCTCCAAAATGACCAGAAGTCCTTACTTGGCAAACCTCCAACCACGAAGGTTTTGCCTGTGCCGGTGAGGCTTTCCATCTGAATTCAGACACGGCAAAGATGGGAGCAGGGTGCTGAACCCTCTCCTCGTACAGCCGTTTGCAGGAGCTGGTCAGGATGCCGCTTTTTGTTTTAGTGTCTCAGTGCCACGACTCTCACCTGCTCCAGGCTTCTGAAAAGCAAATGCTAACTCCGAGTGCTTTGGATGCAGTGCCGAATGCCAGCACCCCGGCTCGGCTTGTTGCCGATTCCGTGTTACCGCGGGGATCCCGGTCCTCCCGGCAGCGGGGAATTTGTGTCAGTTCAGAGCTCTGGCTCAAAGAGGGAGGCAGGTGGAGGAACCGATGGCCACGCCGTTGGCAAGGCAGCCCAAGGAGGAGGGGAAGAGGAAGTTTCTCCTTGAGAAAGCCGAAGTTTGGCACCAGCTTAGGAGACGTCAGAACATGCTTGCCCAGCTCAGAGTCAGGGAAACTTAATTAGCCCCTTATCAGGTACTTAATTCTCACCTAGCGCTTCCTGCGTGCGAGCTTCCTCGAGGCATTGTTGGCAGGACTGCAATTCACTCCTTTCTAAAAAAAATTTAATCCTTTTTTGCCCCTGCCAGTCACCTGGCTGCCAGGAGGAGGGCTGTTATGGGCAGACCCACAGCCCTCTGCCTTGCAGGGCTTCCTGTGCAAAGATTCCTTGCGGACTTCTCCAGGTGACTTGCCCGTGGTGCCTCTTGCTGGTCCGTCAGGTGGCAGGTCCCCAAGCCAGAAGAATATTTTTCTGGGGAGAACCCGGTTCCTCAGGAAAAACCCTGCTCGCCCAAGTAGCTTTCGGCCTTTGGCCAGCAGAGGGATCCCGAGCCCTGCGAGAAGGAAGAGTCCTGTGCCATGCTGCTGCTGCACGCGTAGAAATCACGGGCAGGTTAAGAAATCATGGCTAAGAAATCACGGCTGGCAAAGGTTTAGCTGGTTCCTATCAGCAGTCTGCTGACTGCGAATGTTCCCCATCCCTATTAGCGGGTAACAAAGTGCTCTCAGTATGGATGAAAATCTTTAGGACAATGTGAAAGCCCAGTTTTTTTCTGGCCTTTATTGCTTTTATGATTATTATTTTTTTACCTGTACTAAACAGTGATTTTTTAATCTCTAAAACTTGTGCTTGCTTCTTGCTGCCTTTTTGCTGTCTGATTTCATCTGAATTCTGTCCCCGCCACCGGTGGGCTTCTGTTCAGCTCAGTCCTTCGCACAGCAGCGGAGGGTGGGCTGTGAGAGTGAGGATGGGGGATAAAGCAATCAGAACCTTCAGGTTAGCAGCAAGATCCAGGCAGTGGGATTGATGCTTGCAGTTTTAGGCACTTTGAACACAGAGCGGGGAACAGCAATTGTTACAGCCTGTTCTGTGCTGAGATCTTCAGCTCAGCCCACCTCGGTGGAAGAGGAGTAATTGGAAGTAAAACGGCACGCGACGGCTGTGCGTGCTTTTTATCCACTACTCCCTTGGCCGCTTTATTTCATCCCTTGAACCCCCCTTGTGTTTATGACTTGCAGGAGGGCTCACAAACGGCAGTGGCCGCTACATCTCTGCTGCTCCTGGAGCTGAAGCCAAGTACCGCAGCGCGAGCAGTGCCTCCAGCCTGTTCAGCCCCAGCAGTACGCTGTTCCCGTCGTCTCGCTTGCGCTATGGGATGTCCGACGTGATGCCCTCAGGCCGAAGCAGGCTGCTCGAAGACTTCCGCAATAACCGGTACCCCAATTTACAGCTGAGGGAGATTGCCGGGCACATCATGGAGTTCTCCCAGGATCAGCATGGATCCAGGTGGGATTGAAAACATTGCGCTGCGGGGAGCTTTTGGGATGGCTGCTCTTTGATTTAGCACAGTTGGCAGTTTGTGTCACGTCCTGAAGCAAAGGAAAAGGCGGGGTAAAGAGGGAAAGGGGGGTGTGACGAGACAGCCAAGTAGCGTAACACTCAGACCTTCCTTTTTATAGGCTGGGGACAAGTCGTGGTAGCACGACTTCCCTCTCCAAAGATAGGCTGGCTTGCTTTGAAATTGGCCTGGGTGCAGGACCTTGCTGTATTAATTACCCTGTTATCATTTGCTTTGCTGAAGACTTTGGGATAGATGGCACGTAGACATAGGTCTCATGACTGCCACCACCCAAGGTTTCAGATCCCTGTGATTTAGGGCGCCTGTGACTTAAAGATCTCTGCTCTGTAAGAGCTCAGTGTGTGAGCCTTATGAATGGATTTGTGTTCACCAGTGCTTTGAGGGCCCACGTGCCAGTGGCATCATACCAACCTTATTTTTCAGATTTATTCAGCTGAAACTGGAGCGTGCTACCCCAGCAGAACGCCAGCTTGTGTTCAACGAGATCCTCCAGGCAGCTTACCAGTTGATGGTCGATGTATTTGGAAACTATGTGATCCAGAAGTTCTTTGAAGTAAGTCTTCGTTCCCTTCTTCACAACTCCCATTCTTCCTGCCGTCCTGAGGCATGGGATGAGCTCTTAGAAGCCTTGCCGTTTAGCTCAGAGGATGGATGTCTGCCATCACTGATGTCATCTCATCCCCACGTGCTCCTGCACCATTCCTGTTGGGGTGGCTGAAATGGGGGACTCAAAAATTCTTCTGAAGAGTAAATCCTTCCTTTGAGAGGTGCAAAAGGTATAGGAATAAGCAACAGGGTATCCAGGAGATGTAGGGCCAAGAAGACTTGGTTTTCCCGTTGCCAAGGATGCTGTGCTGAGCTGTCAGTGCTCATGTATTTAGAAACACAACAAACAGCATTCAGTGAACAAAAATGTGCGTTTCTGTACAGGGAAGGTGAGCAGACATCCATCTCTTTCTTGAAACTGGTCTGTTCCTTCTACACTAAGCCTTGGTTATTTATTTTGAATCCAATGACTTCAGAGCACCAGTCGCAAGGGTTGCCGCGTTAGCAGACCGGCATGTCAGCCTGGTTGTAGCACCTTTGACTCTGGAATTTGGTTCCCAAGTGTCAGGCGTGTCAGAGACAGAACAGACGTCTCACTTGTGCCTGGTGAGATGCACTGAGCAGCGGCTGGTGTTTTTTCAGTAGGTACAGTGTTTCTCGCTTAACCCTTTGGCATGACAGGAGGGGAGGGCTGCTGTGCTGCTTGGCCACGTGAGGGCTTTGTTCTGTAGTGACTGGGTTTAATCTTTCCAGTTCGGCAGCCTGGAGCAGAAGTTGGCCTTGGCGGAACGTATCCGTGGGCATGTTCTGTCCCTGGCTTTGCAGATGTACGGCTGTAGGGTGATCCAGAAGGCCCTTGAGTTCATTCCCCCAGACCAGCAGGTAATTGTAAGTTTCAATTTTAACTTTCTTCTTGATGTTTAACGTTCCTTGCTGTTTGGTGACCTGGACTGCAAACTTCTGTTCCTCTTGTTTTTGTTTGTGGTTGGTGTTCTTTTGGTTTGGTTTGTGGTATATTTGTTACGTTTCTTGTGGTTGGTAAGTGTGTGATACTGTTCTTGGGTCTCGTTGTCATCTCGTTGTCCCACTGAGCACTGAGTGGTGTTGGTTCTCTGTCACTTCCCTCCAGCCAGGTTATGGAGGCTGGCTGAGGGGGAAATTGTGAATAAGGAGATATTTAAAATCCCTTGAAGCAAGCAGTGCCACATTTCCACCTTTATTATTCACTGAGATGCTGCTGCTTTGATATTTGGGTCAATATTCTGCTTCCCCGCAGAGCGAGGAGAACGAGGAGCGCCTGGTTCCTGCTGAGCCAGGCCTGGCACTGGGAAAGGTGGAGAACAGCCTAAATGCTAGTGAAAGCTCATTAATAAAGCTGTTCCTCTAGGATTTTATTAGCAATGAATTAAGATGAAAAATATGCTACGCAGGCTGGCTCAAAGGCGTTAGGAATCACAACAGAAGAATCTTACTGTGGGTTATCAAGCTAAAAAGCTGAAACAGGATTTAGAAAAGCGTGTTGCCTGGTGTCAAGCCCGAGCTCACCCATTGCCTTAGCAATACGCGTGGCTTTGGGCAACAGCCAAAGTGTGGTGGCACAAACCGTGGCACTGCTGGTCCAAGGGTTTGCTAATGTCTTCTTCCAGCAGCGTGAGTGCTCTGTGTTGCTGAGATGCCCGTTCTTGTAGCAGTAGAAGTCAATTGTCCAGCTTCGTAGTGTGGCTAAATTACTGACGTGCCGTACACCCTCCTCCAGTTGTGAAGCTTTCCGTCTGTTTGTTATTTCAGTCGTATCTACAACAAAGCTGCTCCATCTCCTTAATTACCGTGTGATCTTAGCCCGCACATGTAAAATACCAGCAAGCTTTTAGCCCAGTGCTGACGCTGAGGGGTGTGAAGCTGCGATCTGGGAAGTTCGTGGAGTTTGGACATCTCAGATTTCTTTCTTTATGAGGGGAGCAGACGAGGCAGAGAGGGATATGAAAAACTATGTATTGAGGGAAATCTTAAATTCATTTGCACATGGATGTGCAATGAAATAAGTGTTTAATCTTGTAATAGCATTTTTCTAGATGGTTTCTGTAGCGCTGCAGGCTTCATCTCAGCTCTCAGCCACTGGAAAACTTCACTGAGATAACCCAAATACATCGGTGCATCCTTCGTGCCTTTCGTGTTCTTTCACCACGTGTAGCAGTGAAAGCTTTGCATCCATCAGCCGTGAGTCCTGGTGGTGCTTTCTGTTTGTCTTTCTCTCCTCCTAATAGAATGAGATGGTACGGGAGTTGGACGGCCACGTCCTCAAGTGTGTGAAAGACCAGAACGGCAACCACGTGGTGCAGAAGTGCATTGAGTGCGTGCAGCCTCAGTCCCTGCAGTTCATCATTGATGCATTTAAGGGGCAGGTAAGTTCTTAACCCAGATCTAAGTCTCATCCCTTTGGGTTCTTGTATGTTGCTTTGAATAGCACAGTACTGACAGTAACTCATTCAAATCTTCGGGAATTTAAATTTTAGCAAGCATTGGCCAAAAAGGTTATGCAGCAATGTGAGGGAGCCCAGGAACTCTTCGGTCAC
This sequence comes from Oxyura jamaicensis, assembly GCF_011077185.1. NCBI lineage: Eukaryota > Metazoa > Chordata > Aves > Anseriformes > Anatidae > Oxyura > Oxyura jamaicensis. The sequence goes on from NC_048915.1 coordinate 1,479,006, forward strand.
GTCTCTGTCATTTTCATGCAGGTGTATCACAGCAAAGCAGCCCTGCAAAAATCTGTTCTCCTGGAACGTCTAATAGTTTTGACTGATGGGGGGGAAAGCAAGTCTGTTATTAATCCACCTTCATAGTAGAGGTGGTGAGCAGAGTTTTCTGTGGTGGGTGTCGTAAATTTTCATTAAGATCCTCTCTGTGAGAGGGGATTATCAGGCTGCTGTTTCCCAAGGGTCCCAGACCAGGGGCAAAACAAGAGTTTCATCTAGCAAAGGGCAGTTACTTGTTTTATTCCTTTTTTTTTGTTTTGTTTTCCTTCTTGGTTTTCCCTTGAGAACTGATGTTCTGGGTATTAATGTGGCGCTGCCTTTATTCTGGTTGTAGTTGGCTTGCCTTCCATTACAGAAGCGCTGTTCTGGGTGTTTCCAGCTTCAGCTTAATTGGCTTTGGTGGGGGGCTTTGAAGTACCGAGGGTTTTGCCACAGGGATGTGAGGATAGCCCCGGGTCATTGTAGCAGGAACCAGGCTTTATTAGTTAGCTGCTCCTGGAACAGCTGTGGTAGCGTGGACTTGCTTGGCTGTGTCAAAACAGGCAGGGCTCTGGCTGGAAACTTGCTCAGCAAATCTGCTGGCTAACCTTTAGTTTTGGACCTTCGAGGAGGGAGTTAGGCAAGGCAGAAACACATCTGGGAACTTGGCTGAGGGCACGGCAATTTCTTTGACTGGCTGTCCCAGTTTCATCTGAACTTTCATGCGCAAGATTAAACTTATCACCTCGAGATTGTTTTTCGGTGGTTAATTACATTTAAAAGTCCTGTTTTCCTGCATGGTTTATTCAAAGTGGTTATTAAAAATTTGTAGACTGTCTCTTTGACTTCAGTGCTTGGATTTGCTACGTTTTTTTTAATTTATTTTAAGCAAGCAGATAGGACTTGGTGCTTTAGAAAGAAAATTGCACAGCAATAATAAAACGAATACGGTGTTCTTACCAACAGATTTGATAATCCTCTAGAAATGAGCAAGAAGATTCCTTGTTGTTGCTTCTGCTAAGCACGGTTAAGGCTTTTAAACAAATCTGGGTACTTGAGGAAAATCCTTGTCTGAGCATTTCTAACCTTTCCGCTTCGTACTGCGTTTTCATTACCTAGCTGTAATGAGGTAACTGGCAAACTGTGTGCTGGATTTATTCCTCTGAAGCTGTTCTAACACCGCTTCCAATAGCGCTTGGCTGTCCAAGTCTTCTTTATATTAATCAAGACACTTTACTGCTTGTGCTCCTGTTTCATGGTGGAGAAGCTGAGGCTCGGGGAGGGACGTGATGTGCCTGCGGTCACCCAGGCAGTCCTGGGGCAGCGAGAGGTTTCCAGCTTCAGTTTGTGATCTGGAGCTGGCGCTCCCTACCATGCCCAGGAACCACCACCGTGCGTTCATTTAATTCAGAAAGGCTTTCAGGACCCGCAAAGACTAACAGGTGTGTTGCTGCCTGTGCTTGCCTGTCTCTTTGAATGCAGGTTTTTGCGTTGTCTACACATCCGTACGGCTGTCGCGTGATTCAGAGGATCCTAGAGCACTGTCTTCCTGAGCAGACTCTTCCCATCTTGGAGGAACTCCACCAACACACCGAGCAGCTTGTGCAGGTCAGTCTGAGGGGCTGTGGGTGCTGTGAGATTTGCGGTTGCTGCTTTGTGTTAGGAGAGGTAACAGCACGTTTGGGACTGCAGCTGTGGTGCTGCTGGGGCTGTGAATTCTGTTCCTGAGGAGGGATGGAAGGGAACACGGCAGGCAAGAGATGCATCATCACAAATTGTTCTGGCTACGTGCAAATATCCAGAAGGTATCAAAGCTGGAGTTGGATCCTGTTCAGAAGGGGTTCTTAAAATGTGCTTTTATGCACATCCCTTCCTGCCTGCCTTTCCTCTTCTCTGCAGTCCTTCTGAGAACCTCCTTTTTTTTTTTTTCAGGGTTCATGCACTGGGGCATGGTGGATCTAACATCAAACAAACCCTGTCCTGTGTGCTCATACGTAGCATGTGGAAAGTGGGAGGAGGTTGGGCATGGAGGTGAGGCATCCAAGGCATGCCTCTGGTATTAGAGTGAAAAAATATGTATCTTGTGGTCTGAATACAGACATGTTTAGAATATGAACATAGATAAGAACAGTATCTGGTAGCTAGAACAAAGAAAAATGGAAATGAGCAGAGTTTTGGCATTTCATGTTAAAGGAAATTGTTTTGAGCTTTATAATCAGGACACAGACGTAGCATTTTACCTCCTGGTGAAAATCTAGGGTGCATGTTTCTGTAGAAGTAGAAAGTGTTTGTATGATTTAAACAGGAGATGTTTTAATTAGCATTTAGTCCAAGTTTGTAAGACTTAATTAACGCACGTTGGGAACTAGCTTGGTATTAATGGTTCCTGTCCAGATTTTGTCACACACTTCTGCTGTCTCTCAAACAGGATCAGTATGGGAACTATGTTATCCAGCATGTACTAGAACATGGTCGGCCTGAGGATAAGAGCAAGATTGTAGCAGAAATTAGAGGCAACGTGCTCGTGTTGAGTCAACATAAATTTGCTAGGTATGAATTTGTTTCTTAAAGTCTCCATGCCCCGTGGGAGTATGGACGTGTGCTGGAGTTGCAAAAGCTAGGGGTGGGGTGTAGGCAGGTGAAAGGAGCTGATAAATAACTTCTTGTTTAACAGCAGAATGCTATTTATAACCGCTTAAACACTGGGATGAGCGACCTGCCAGGTAAGGTTTACTTGTAACCAAGGAGGATGAAGAAGCGAAAGGGTAGTTCCAGTTCAGGCTCCTGAACGTGACCAACAGTTTGTTTTGTTTTTTTTTTTAAGTGGTCACTGTCCCTTGGATGGTAATGTTTTAAGAGCGTTTCAGTACCTCTGGGATGTTGTGTCAAGCCACAAGGGAGCTTAGGAAATCAATGTAGCAAGAGTTCTTTTTCGTCCTGCTTTTCCTACACAACGCCTTGTGCTCCTTTCTGGGATACATGCCTGCGGATATCCTCTGAGGGAAGCTGAAGCAGTCTGAGGTGGTTAGAGCAGGTCCTACAGAGCCAGTCTTGGGTAGAAGCAAAATTCAAGTACCTTAATGGATGTAAAAACTAAGTAACGCTTCCCACATTTGTGACTTCCTTCTGTGTGTGTTCCTAGCCATTTGGACACGAAGGCTGATGTCTTCAAAGCCGTAATACACCTCCCTCTTTGCGTTGGGTAACATAGTGCTTTAATACTTACAGACACAAGGGAAGTAGAACGTTAACAAGAATTAGAAGAGTGCGGTCTGAATGCTGTTATTTCAGCCTCTTTCTCCCTGACTTGCCTTGCTCTTTTTTCTAACCTTCTTTCCAGATGGAGTGTTAATTAGTGTATGATGTCCCCGAGCTGAGCGCTAGTTGCAGCAAATCACATGGTGATTTTATGATTCAGGGGGTGCAGCAGATAAGGCTAGCAAAACTCTTTTCTCTTTCATATATCCTATTTAACTGCTCTCCGGAGAGCAGAGACCAGTCATCTAATATATTCAGGAATTTGGGAAGTTCTTTGAGTTCTTTCACTCCTGAATCCTATTTCCCTGTTGTTATAACCTTGGACCTCTGTTCCCGCCGAGCTCCACTACTGAGAGAGCCAAACAAAGAGCAGCGCATCTGCTTCTCTAATGGGCGTGCTGTGAGAACAGACATTGATCTGCGCTACAGCGTCACTGCAGAGACAGACAAATTTGGGTGAAGTAAAACCCAAACTGGTCCTCTACCCAAATTCCCACTCAGATCCTGAGGTCCTCGGACCTGTTTGTTTCACGTTACTCAACTTCTGCACCAGCACGTCCGTCTTTCCCCCATGGTCTGCCCTCCTTAGAAGCTTGGGGAGATCTCCTTGGGGTGGAACGAAAAGCCCAGCGGGGATGTTGCGTGCTCACCGCTCGTCCTTTCATTGTTACAGCAACGTTGTGGAGAAATGCGTTACCCATGCCTCCCGCACGGAGCGGGCCATGCTGATCGATGAGGTGTGCACTATGAATGACGGCCCTCACAGTGCCTTATACACCATGATGAAGGATCAGTACGCCAACTACGTGGTACAGAAGATGATCGATGTGGCAGAGCCAGCTCAGCGCAAGATCGTCATGCACAAGGTAAGCAGCTGCCGTCGATTGGTAAGGGTACGGGGTGTGCTGTAAGAAGTGGCGCTGCCACACTGGTTGCATAGAGACACTCAGGCTGAGATGATTGTTCTTGCCTTTAGAGCTTCCTAACAACCCAGGTAATTCAAAGTTGCAGGAAAGCAGTAGTAGGAATATGTTCATATTACGTGAAATAATGAGATGCCGTTTGGACTTAACTAGCCGGTTGCTTCTCGCAATCTTCTCTGCCCTAGTAACCCAGTTCTGCACTCGTGGCATAGTGAGCCATGATAAAAAACGCTACGACGTTTCCTGTAGCAGTGCCACCAGTTTGGTGCCTGGCGAGGTGCCTCTTGAAAGTCTGGCGATGATGACACACTTGCCCTCTCTGAGAACAGCGTTTGCTAATGAGAGATGTGTTATGTACTCAGCAGAGCTGAGCCAGACCTCGGAGCACCTCAAGCACTAACACACCACTGCTGGTTGCCTTTCGAAGGGCTGCCAAGCTCTGCCCATCACTTCATGTCCCAGCTCTACGGCGCTGATCAGGGAAGGCACGTTAGCCATTCGTGTCGTGCTGATGGGCATGCCTGGTGCTCCTGTAGCCGCTGAGCCCGGAGTCATTCATCACATCCTGTGTTTCTCGGGTTTGGATATGTTTTTGATGAGAAACTTCCAGGGATTGGCATTATGCTGCAGTGTTTGTGTGTGGAACCATTTGAGGACTTCCTATTTGTCACAAATGAAGCCATTTGGGAATTCAGGGAGCGTTGCTGCCAGTCCTGCCTTCCAGGGCTTGTAGGGCTGCTCCCCAAGGGCCGGAGGCTCTAAACATCAGCTGATGTCTTCATTTTCCTGCTTTATAAACAACAAGCATGCAATTGAAATAATCTTTGAGTAGGCTCGTTCCTGGGTTTAGGAGTCATCCAGAGTAGTTGTTTGAAACCAAAGCCTGTATTAGTCCAGAAGAAAAATTAAGTATAAGGTCTCACTGGAGCAAGATGACCTGTAGCTCTGCTGATCTGTGAGATGTGTGTATACACATTTAAAATCTGTACCGACACGTTCCTTTTCTTGCCAAGCGAAGTCTTTTGAATAATATGCTAATCAGGTTATCAGCGTGGCTGTCAAAAATAGAAGTAGGATGACAGCTAAATAAGACGGGCTGAATGTGAAGATGTTAGCTACGTTACCGAGCTGAATGAAAGCCTGGAAAGCTGAGCGCGTTGCCTGGTGGTTTGGGATTGTAAAAATTGCTCTTAGTGCAAACAAGCAGTCTGCAGCGTGTTTTTAACAGCACGTTTTTCTAAATGAAAATAATCTTAACAATCGGTTCTGTCATCTTAAAAAAAAGAGGCTTAGAAATGAAGATGAACAAAGAGAGTACTGTGGGACTTGGGACGTTCTCTGTTCCGTAACCTCAGCGGAGCAGCCTGACCTTCTGGGGAATGCGACGTGGGGACGGCCGAGACAGAACTTTGATTTGTACAAAACTGGTTCTTGAAGTCGAGTAAGAATTTAAGCAGCCAGTGACTGAGCTGCTGGAATAGGAGGAGTGCGGGGTGGACTTCCCATGGGAGTTCAGTCAGCTCTGGCTAGGGCAAGCAGTGGTGATGCATCCACCCCGGGAGTAGGGGAGGAATGGGCAGGGCTGGACGTCGTCTTCTGGCTGTTCCTCAGCCTGTCTGCAGTTTCCACTGTGGAGTAAAAAGTCTGTTGTAGTTGTCGTACTGGAGGAACTTGCTGGTGGTGTGGGGTGGTAACAGTACTGAAAATAAATGGCTCTTACATGTCACTGCTCCGAAGCTGTCCAGGAGAACTTCAGCAGTGCAAGGATGCGAGTGCAGCTGCTGCGGGCATGTTCCTTGTCCGGCTCTTCCAGTACCGGTGGCTTTACTCCAGTTACAGGAGTTCTGGTGGAGCTGCAGATGACTTTTACTCTGAAATAGTATGACTGTGTGCAGTCTGCTTCCACCGATCTCTGCTTAAAAATACGGGGGGGGAAAGTGTATTTTAATTGTTAGGTTCAGAAATTAAACAGCTGTTCAGCCCAGGCTGCTTGCCTGTCCCGGTATCTCTCCAAATACACTGCTGGAATTCATCCTGGGAACTCTTCTGGGCTTTGAGCTCTTCAGAAGCTGAGCCTGGAAGGAGGAAGAAGGCCCTGCCGAGCTCGCAGGCTGGCTGGCGCACTCCTGGGGGCTGCTGAGGTGCAGTAGAAGCTGCTCAGCCGCACCACCCCTTGCAACGCATTTTCTGTGTGAGCAGTCAGTCTGCTTGTCCCCAGGCCAGAGAGGTGGGGATGGGCAGGGAGTCAGAGCACCCCTGGGAAGCTCCAGCACCCACGGGTCCTGTCTTGCTGGGTCCTGTCTTGCCAGCCTCCTCGCCTTGCACAAAGCCTTACCCTCATCCATGGGACAGATTGTTTGATCCCGTACTAGGGCTCAAGATCCCTCCTGCTTGACCAGGAGTTCCTTCTGGCATTAACCTATAAAATAACATCAGTGACTTGGGAAACATCGGTTTGGCTCAGAGACTGAGGTGGTCACAGCAGAAGGCACCCTGCCGCTGAGAGTTTTCAGAGAGTTTTCAGGTCACCTGTGAGTGGTGCTCAGTGCCTGGGGCTGCGGACGGGGTCGCTGCGGCTGCGGTTCAGGTTTACCAACCCCAACCCCTCTCCTTTCCCTCCTAGATCCGGCCTCACATCGCCACCCTGCGCAAGTACACCTACGGCAAGCACATTCTGGCCAAGCTGGAGAAGTACTACATGAAGAACGGGGTTGACCTCGGGCCCATCTGCGGACCCCCCAACGGCATCATCTGAGGCGGCGCCGCGGGGCTGGCTGCAGCAGGCGCTTGGTCACAACCAGCAACCCACCTTGTTCCAGCGCAGTCAGAAAACGTTCTGCGGTTGCTCAACTACTAAAAAAAAAAAAAAAAAAGAAAAGAAAAAAGAAAAGCCTTTGTAAATTTCTTTAATTTTATTATGCATAACATGTACTAATTATTTTTTTTAATTAACTAATTGCCCTGCTGTTTTACTGGTGTATAGAATACTTGTACATAGGTATCAAATGTACATGGAAGGCCACATTTTTGTTCTCTGTTGTATCTATATTCCAAATGTGGAAACTTTCAGGGTGGTTGGTTTGAAGAAAAAAAATGTTTTTAATTCATCTGCCTTGCAGGCGACTTTTTTGCAAATACCTGTTTTTTCTCCTTTTAGTCAAAAGTCAGCAAGAATTTTGAATTTTAGTTAAATGGCACGAAGGGCGCCTTTAACGCTGTTTATACATATTAAAAAATCAACTTGCTAAAGCTTCAGTTTAAAAAGAATTAAGTTTTTGAAACTTTTTAATTGCTTTTTTTTTTGTTTTGTTTTTGAGTATAACATGCTAAAGGAGGTAGCTTAGTGGTCGTTTTTGGAAGAAAACGTACACACCCAGAAAGTTTTTAAAGCAAGGGGGCGGGGGGCGGGTGTACTTGTTTACTGCCTACTCAGTTTGTTCTGTTACCATTGAGAGACACAATTTGATTATTTAGCATGAGGAAACAAAAATCCAACTCGGCTTTGGTCTTGCTTCTATAAATATATAGTGTATACTTGGTGTAGACTTTACATATATAAAAATTTGTAGTATTTTCTTGTTTTGATGTCTGATCTGTATCTATAATGTACCCTAGTAGTGGAACATACTTCTGACTGTACAATTGTACATTTGTAAACCTCTGTAATGTAAATGTGGAGAAGTTTGAATCGACATAAACCCGTTTTTTGGTAAGAAAAAAGAATTAGCAAAACCTGTGCATTTCAGTGTATATTCACACCTTTTATGGTCGTAGCATATAGTGTTGTATATTGTAAATTGTAATTTCAACCAGAAGTAAATTTTTTCTTTTGAAGGAAATGTTCTCTTTATACAGCCTAGTTAATGTTTAAAAAAAAATGCTTGGTTTTATTTGTCACCTAGTTGAACAGTAGCGATCCTTTCTAAATGTTATACAAAATGATTCAGTTCAAAATAGTGTTTTTTTGAATCTTAAAAAGTAATGTTTTGCTTATTTTGTGACAGTAAGAAACAAAAAGTGCAAAAGTACAGAATCCCCTAGTTTTCCTTACAATCAGAGTCCCTTTTCACCTTGTAAAGTGTGAATCACCTTCCCTTTTTGTACAGAAGATGAACTGTATTTTGCATTTTGTCTACTTGTAAGTGAATGTAACATACTGTCAATTTTCCTTGTTTGAATATAGAATTGTAACACTACACGGTGTACATTTACAGAGCCTTGTGTATATTTCCAATGAACTTTTTTGCAAGCACACTTGTAACCATATGTGTATAATTAACAAACCTGTGTATGCTTATGCCTGGGCGACTATTTTTTGTAACTCTTGTGTAGATTGTCTCTAAACAACGTGTGATCTTTATTTTGAAAAATACAGAACTTTGGAATCTGGCTTTGTGCTTTATTCGGACGCTTTGGGTAGGGTGCCACCGCCACACCTCCCCCTCTGCCTTCGCCTTCCTTCGCAAGCCTCCGACCGCTGTGAGCGGCGCTGTGCAGAGAGGAGGGAGCGGAGTGAGGGCTTGGTGCCGGCTTGGTGCTGCTTCCCCGTTCTGGCACCGTCCTGCTGCTGCCTGGGCCTTGCTGGCCTGCGCCTGCCCTGTGCTCTTGGGATTTCTAAACCTCTTCGGAGCCTCTTCAAGTACCAACTTGAAGCAACCACAACGTCCCTCCTCTGGTGGTAAGTTCCAGCTGAACAACCACCTTTCTGTATGTAAACTGCCTCTTGGTTGCTTTTTAAGCACTGTAGCTCTTGCTGAGAGGGACAGGAAATAACTTTCCCCACTACCTCTCGTACTCTGCTCACGCTTCCCTCAGCTTCTGTCATCCTCCCCTGCACCCTGCCCTCTTTGCAGTCCAGGACTGTCAGCCCATGGAGCTGCTAGTTGTGCAGAAGCTTTCCCATACTTAATTCATATCCTTCTCTGGTTTGGGTGTGCAGGAGGAGGGGTCAGGGGAGCAGCACCGTGAGCAGCAGGGGCAGGGAGTGGTGTGAGGAGCTACTGGGGGCTGCTGAGCACTGCCACAAACGCACCAGCCCGCGGTTGCTGTTCTGGCTGCAGCTGAGCACAAGCTCGAGTTTCCATGGAAACTTCCCTGACTGAGGATCTCATTCCCCAGGGGCCGCGTTCAGCTCCCTGCCTGTTGCTGGGTGAGCGATGCTGGGGTTGCTGGGGTTGTTCTTCCTCTGGCACCGCTCCTCACCCCGACCCTGAGGTCAGCAGCAGCTGCTCGGTCCCGGAGCTCTACGAGGTTCTTGTGCAGCTCCTCGGGCTCCTTTATTACCCTAATTAAGTGCTACAAGGCAGCCCTGTGTCTGTTTCCCATCCCCTTTGCCAGATCGCTTCTGGATGCGTTGAGCAGCCCGCCCCGAACGCGGATCCCCGCAGGACTCCGACCGCGACCTCTGCTCAGAGAGAAAATTGGCCTCTGCTTACCACCAATTTTTCTTCATTTACAAGCATAAAGGATCCTCCCTGCCACTGCTGCGCTTCAGGGGCTGCTGGGTTTTGACCCTTTTCTGAAGGTTACCATCAGCATCGCTGGAAATTAGGTTCAAAGCACTTGTGCAAAGCCCCTGGTGGAGGGGAAGGAACGTCACATCTTGCAGGATTTTTATTATTATTATTATTTTCGATTTAGCGTGTTAAAACATTTACAACTTTGTAGTAGAACGTGATGCTTGTTGTTTCCATCCGAAATTAGCATCTTTAAAGAACCGATGCCCAGCACAGACTTTGAGAGCCTTTCACCTTGAGAACCGGCTGGATCGAACTGGACTCGAAAGCGCTCCGGGAGCACGGATGCTGCCCGAAGGGGCGCGCAGGCTCCAGGAACACCCGTGTGTTTCGAGGGCCTTTGCTTTTTTTCTGTGTCAGATGCCTGCAGCTTCCCACGCTGCCGCTTTCCCGTCACCCGAAGGTGGTGCCCGTGTGGCCCAGCAGTGGCTTTCATCGCTTCTCACACCCGTTGTTAAACTTAGCCCAGCGCTGCTTTGGCTTTCGGACACCTTTTTTTTGGCCGGGTTTGGGGCCCTGCAGCAGCAGCAGCGACCGCACGGAGCCGCGAGGTTTTGGTGGTGTTGGGCACCGCGTCCCTGCGCTTTGGGAGCTGCTGGAGCAGCACCTCGAAAATGGGGGGGGGGGGGCCTTGGTGCTGGCCCTGACCCCGCTCCCCACCACGGCACTGCGGGACTTCGGGAACCGATCCTGGAGGTTTTGGTCTTGCCCAAATCTGTGGGCTTCTGCTCCACGCCCGGCCATGGAGGAAGGATGCGGCCACCAGAGCTGGCACGGCGTGGGCTGGGCTGGCACAGGGCCCGTGGGTGCTGGTGGTGCTGGGGGTCCTGCTGGGGACAGGAGAGGGACCCTGTGGGGGGTGGACCTGGCCCTGCTGCCGTCACCGGAGAAGGGACGTGGGGCTGGGGGGGGGGCAGGAACCCCGACCAGCCACTGGGTCGCCACATCCCACCACATCCACCCCACCCCATGGGACCGGCGACATCCCCATGGGGCCAGCAGGAAAGGCCGAGAATCGGGGCCAGTGGCAGCGGCTGCCCCCAGGCCCCTCCAGGGACTCCGCTGAGGTGCAGACCCCCCCTGAATCCCAGCCAAACCACGGGGCTGACACTGGGTGCCCGGTGCTGGGTGCCCACCCATGGGTGCCCGTCTCTGGGTGCCCACCCATGGGTGCCCGGAGCTGGGTGCCCACCCATGGGTGCCCGTCTCTGGGTGCCCACCCATGGGTGCCCGGAGCTGGGTTTGGGGACACGCGGTGGGGCCGGGGGCAGCTGCAGGGACGGCGGCAGCCACTGCGGGGCGGTGCAGCCTCAGCAACCAGCTCCCGGCCCCAGCTCTGCTGGCACTGATGCTTGTTGTTATTATTATTATTATTATTATTATTATTATTATTATTATTATTATTACTACTATCATCATCATCATCCCGTTAATTACCGCACAATTCGGAGGGGCAGAAGGGGCAGCGATGCCCCAGAGCTCAGGCTTGGGGCTCTGCCTCCCCCCCCACGCCTCTTGGTGCAGGAGTGACCCCAGCCAGGGACGTGTCTTGTTTTTTAGCTGATTTTGCCTCATTTCCCCTCTAAACCCAGGTAAGGCCGCTGCTCCCGACGTGCATTTATTTGCCCCAGTGCTTTGAGTTCAGACGAGGGTTTTGTGATTTTATTTTTATTTTTTCAGATTTGCACAGAAAAGGTGCAAAACCCGTTAGGGCTGCCCTATAAGAGAAACTCCTTCGTGTCCTTCCCCTCTGCTCCCACCTTTCCCAGAGCTGCCACCTCCCCTGCCCGTCGGGGTGACCCCGTGTCCCCATTTGTCTCAGGATTCCCCCCTCCACCCCCGCCCCCCCCCCACTTTGCCCCATGCCCCCTATCTGCCCCTGCATCCCCCCCTCTGCCCCTGGGTCCCCCCACTCTGCTCCAGTTTTCCCTACCAACCCGTGTCCCCCCAGATGCCCCCATAAGCTCCCTATATACTCCCTGGGTGCCCCCATCTTCCACATCCCCCCTACCCACCCCTTCTTCCCCCCGTCTACTCCCTCCTCACCCTATATACCCCTGCTCCCCCCATCTTCCCCCATACCCCCCTATATGCTCCCTGGGTCCCCCCCCATATACCCCTGCATACCCCATCTGTCCCCATAGCCCCCACACCCCCCATACACCCCAGGCTCCCCCCACCTTCCCCAACACCCCCCATATACTCCCCGCGCCCCCTCCCCCTCTGTCCCTGCATCCCCCTATTTACCCCATAACCCCCCCATCTACTCCCCAGCTCCCCCATGTCCCCAGCCCCATCTCCCCTGCACCCCCCTATTTACCCCCCACCCCATATCCCCCCGACCCCCCCCACCCCCAACCCCCCAATTTTCCCCCCTACCCTCCCATTTCCTCCCAAACCCCCCATTCCCCCCAGCCCCCCATTCCCCCAACCCCCCTCATACCCCTCCCACCCCCCATACCCTCCCCACCCCCTATTTCCCCCCACCCCCCCTATTCCCCCCAACCCCCATACCCCCCCC